>NW_027361770.1:14505000-14805000 GCF_039654945.1 Dendrobates tinctorius
AAATAATATCATTAATAGAGACCTAACGTTGTAGGTGGTTCACAGCCAGTTTATTAGGTCCAGTAACTTGGCTATTTGTGTCTATATGGTTATAATACCTGGGATATGATGGGACACATAGGCCTGTGATATACAACCAATTATTGTCCTTTGGCATAGGACACCGAGGCGGTACAACACTCTTTGTATTTATTTGAGCACGACATTAGACACTATCACTTTGTGTACTTGTATCTGTCATTTATTGCAACATTTGTTGTTTTTAAAGGGCTAAATAAAAGCTTTTTTTCAAATAAACCAAACCATGGATGTCCATAAATTATGCATAAAAATGAGAAATAACACAGGAAAAAAGTATTGAACTAACACAGCAAGAGAGGTGCAAAAAGCCATGGAAAGTCATGGCACCAGCTGAAATAAATCACTAATTAGTAAGTACTCATGCCACTTAATGAAAAATGTCAGCTGGTTCAACTGATGGTCTGTAGAAAGGTCTCTCATTAACAAGATGCTACACAAAAAACATCTCATGATAGGATAAACCAGTGAGCTGTCTCAAGACCTTCACAAACTCATTGTTTTAAAACATTCTAATGGCATTAACAGAAGAATTTCTGAACTACTGAAGCTTCCAGGGAGCGCTTTTGGGTCCATAATCCGGAAGTGGGAAGAACATCACTTCACCATAAACTGGCCATGATCAGGTGCTCTCAGCAAGATTTCAGAGTGAGGAGTGAAAAGAATTATCAGCAATGTTGTCCAAGAGACAAGGACCACCTGTGGTCTGCTACAGAAAGAGAAAGACCTAGAATCAGCAGGTACTGTACAATTGTTTAAAAGAAAACTATAAGTAATGCATTCAACCTCCACTGCCTTTATGTACACTCACCACGCAAGACTCCACTGCTGAAAAAGCATGTTCAGGGGAGTTTAATGTTTGCTCAACATTTAGACTAGCCCATGAAATACTGGTAGAATATAGTCTGGTCACATGAGAGCAAAATTGAACTCTTTGGATGCCATAATACACACCATGTTAAACCCTTAGTGAAAGAGCCAATTTGCTACTTAATGCCCAGGTCAATTTTTACAATTCAGACCACTGTGACTTTATGAGATTATAACTCTGGAATGCTTCAATGGGTCCCACTGATTCTGAGAAATTTTTTTGTGACATTTTGTACTTCATGTTAGTGGTAAAATTTATTCGACATGACTTGTTTATTTATGAAAAAAAGAAAATATGGTGAAAATTTAAAATTTCAAACTTTTAATTTTTATGCCCTTAAATCAGAGAGATATGTCACACAAAATAGTTAATAAATAACATTTCCCACATGTCTACTTTACATCAGCCTGCAATGACCCCGCTGCCTCCACACCACTACTGGAGATATCACCTCAACCAACACCGGAACTGCTGCAACCCACCAACCTACTGTCTCCTTCCCCACCATCCTGTAGCATGTAAGCCCGAAAGGGCAGGGTCCTCTCCCCTCTGTATCAGTCTGTCCTTGTAAGTTTGTTTACTGTAAGTGATATTTGTAATCTGTATGTAACCCCTACTTATGTACATCACCATGGAATCAATGGTGCTATATAAATAAATAATAATCAGCACAATTTTGGAACCAAATTTTTTTTTTGTTAGGAAGTTATAAGGATTAAAAGTTGACCAGCGATTTCTCATTTTTACAACAAAATTTACAACTCCATTTTTTTAGGGACCACATCACATTTGAAGTCACGTTGAGGGGTGTACATGACAGAAAATACCCAAAAGTGACACCATTCTCAAAACTGCACCCCTCATGGTGCTCAAAGCCACCTTCAAGAAGTTAATTAACTCTTTACGTGTTTCACAGGAACTGAAGCAATGTGGAAGGAAAAAATGAACATTTAACTTTTTTTTCACAATCATTTTACTTCAGAACCAGTTTTTTTTTATTTTCACAAATGTAAAAAGAGAACATGAACCACAAAATTTGTACAATTTCTCCTAAATACGCTGATACACCATATGTGGGGGTAAAACACTGTTTGGGCGCACAGCAGAGCTCGGAAGGGAAGGAACACCGTTTGACTTTTTCAATGCAGAATTGGCTGGAATTGAGATCGGACGCATGTCGCGTTTGGAGAGCCCCTGATGTGCCTAAACAGTGGAGACACCCCAATTCTAACTCCAACCCTAACCCCAACACACCTCTAACTCTAATCCCAACCCTATCCATAACCTTAACCATAACCCTAATCCCAACCCTAACCCCAACACACCCCTAATCCCAACCCTAACCATAACCACAAACCTAACCCTAACACACCCCTAACCCTAATACCAAACATAACCATAATCCTAACCCCAACTCTAGCCCCAACCCTAACCCTAACTTTAGCCACAACCCTAACTTTAGCCCAGCTCACTTTAGCCCAACTCTAAACCTAATGGAAAAAAGGAAATATATTTTTTATTTTATTATTTTTCCCTAACTAAGGCGGGCCCAGTGCACATGTACCTGTGCAGTGGGCCCGATGAGATCTGCCGGCCGGCACCCGGCAACAAAAGGAGATTTTTCCTATTGGTTCATTTTAATCACTGTGATAGACCCTATCACAGTGATCAAAATAAAAAAATAGTAAATCAAACCCCCCTTTATCACCACCTTAGTTAGGGAAAAATAATAAAATAAAAAATATTTTCTTACCGGGAGAAGGCACTGGCGGCCGTGAGAGGATGCAGGAAGAAGGCCCAGGGACACTGGGAGGTAACTGGGGGATCGAGAACCCTATTTCTCTCTCCTCTGGTGTGCGATCACATCAGAGGAGAGAGAAATTAAATGGCACATCAGACTTTTTTTTTTTTTTTTGCGGTCGCCATTATATGGTTAATAACGGCGATTGCAACACCGGGGTCAGTAAGAACTGATCCGAATCATGTTCTCTTGGGTCTCAGGTACCCCCGGCAGCCAAGACCCCGGAGAAATTCCAACTCGGGGGCGCTATACACTTAAACCTCAGTGGCGCTGCGGTTTAAGTACCCTTAACTGCCACCGTTAAAAGGCGTATCAGAGGTCATTAAGGGGTTAAAATGCCAAATCAACAATGAAGATTGGAAGTGACATCATTGTGATGTGGGGCTGTTCTTCAGCATACGGCACTGGCAAACTTTGTCATTATAGGAAGGATGAATGGACAAATGTACCGAGACATTCTTTAAAAAATATGCCATCTACCAGGGTGAAGACGATGAAATGAGGGTGGACATTTCAACAAGATAATGATCCAAAACATAGCCATGGAAACTCTCAATTTGTTTCAGAGAAAACAAAGCTGCTAGATTGGCCCAGCCAATTACCTGACCTGAATTCAATAGAAAAGGAAGGAATTAAAGCTCAGCATTCATAGGAGACCATAGAATCTTCAGGATTTAAATTTTTTGTGTGTAAAAATGGGCCAAAATCACATCTGAGCAATGCATGTGACTAGTTTCTCCTTACAGGCAATATCTTGAAGCGGTCATCACCAACCAAGGCTTGTGTTTGAAGTATTAAATATATTTCAGTAAGTGTGTTCAATACTTTTTCCATTTGATTTCTCATTATCAATAAGTTAATTTATGGACATCTATGGTTTGATTTTTTCTTTGTCTGTGACGATTGGATGGGTTGTTACTGACCTCTAGTGAGAATTTCATGTCAAGATCACCATTACAAATATAGTTACTTAGAAAGTTGGTGACGTGTTCTATGCTTATTTCACCGTCTGTAACTGGAGGGCAGATTCTGTGCCTTCTTATGCTGTTTAGAGGATCACTTGAATTGTGTCATACTTCTTGAAAAGTAATAATTGCATTTTGAAAAATTCAATTTTCTAAATTTTTTACTAAATGGAATGCTTGGATTAAAAGCTTAATATTAACTTGTCCACACATTATTTCAATGTGTAGTAAAGACATAGCTGTGATGGTGCTGTCATACAGATTAAATTGATACATTTGCTGAAAAAATCTACTTTGTTGATCTTTTTTACTCACCATTTGAAATTTTCTGCTAATCAGATTTCTGTGCATAAAAACTGTGCAATGGGTCTTTTCCTCCCTGCCTGTGATTCCCTGAGTCCTCTGTCTGCCTCGGTCTTTGAATAACAGGTCAAACCAAGGAGGCAAACAGAGGGGCAGGGAATCACAGACAGAAAGAAGACCCAATGTGAAGTCCAGCCCCTGTGCACCGAAATTTAGTTAGCAAAAACATCTATATGGTGATTAGAAGTAAAAGTATTTATTTAATGAGTATTACAGCACCATTACAGCCATGTCTTTACACTACAAAATCATACTGGCAGGTTCTCTTTCTGTAACCCTGAATTAATTTCCATGGGTTTTGGTGATTAGTGTCAGAAAGTTGTCTTTTTCTTTTTTTTTTTTGTGGGGGGGGGTAATGAAAAAAAAAAAAAACCTTTATTGTTTATGCTTTTAGAAATGTTGGATGTATTGTAGCTTTGTAACTAATAAAGATGTATTTTTTTAATAAAAAAACTAAATACAAATGGACTAGTTCCTGTTGTGCATGCCCTGGCTCTCAACACCCCCCAACCCACTCAACGTAATTGTGAGGTGCTGATTAATTTCCATAGCTGCTTGAGGGGCCATCTTGGGTTTCATGGTGCAGACTGTCAATTTTTGTCCAAATATATATTAGATATAAAATAGATGATATCTAATATATAAAGCTGAAGTGTATGTATGTATGTATGTGTGTATGTCCAGGATTGGCATCCGCACCGTCGCAGCTACAGCCACAAAGTTTGGCACAGTCACACATCTGGACCCCGAGAGTGTCCTAGGCTATGTTGTGAGGTGAAATTTTAACCCCGCGCATTCCAATTCTCCAAACAATTTTGCCCCTATCTACATAATGGGGAAAAAGTGTGTGTGTGTATCAAGCCCCGCCCCTCATTACGTCATAATGGTTGCCATGACGACGCTGATCAGCGTCGGACTGGAACACCTTGGGCCCACCAGAGAAAATCATTCTTGGGGCCCACTATGTAGCTGCATAGAGTTAAATACCAGACCACCAATTATGCTGTAAAACACGCTAATATCCGGGTATAATATAAGGTTGTACATGTCTTAATTATGTAGCAGGAGTTGGGGTAGCCCCCTGATAGAATATAAAGCAGCCCCCTCACATAGTATAATGCAGCCATCTCATAGAATATAATGCAGCCATCTCATAGAATATAATACTGCCCCCCTCATAGGGTATAATACTGCCCCCCTCATAGGGAATAATGCACCCCCTCATAGGGAATAATGCACCCCCTCATAGGGAATAATGCACCCCCTCATAGGGAATAATACTGCCCCCCTCATAGGGTATAATACTGCCCCCCTCATAGGGTATAATACTGCCCCCCTCATAGGGAATAATACTGCCCCCCTCATAGGGAATAATGCACCCCCTCATAGGGAATAATGCTGCCCCCTCATAGGGTATAATACTGCCCCCCTCATAGGGAATAATGCACCCCCTCATAGGGTATAATGCACCCCCTCATAGGGTATAATACTGCCCCCCTCATAGGGTATAATACTGCCACCCTCATAGGTCATAGGGTATAATGCACCCCCTCATATGGAATAATGCACCCCCTCATAGGGAATAATGCTGCCCCCTCATAGGGTATAATACTGCCCCCCTCATAGGGTATAATACTGCCCCCCTCATAGGGTATAATACTGCCCCCCTCATAGGGAATAATGCTGCCCTCCTCATAGGGTATAATGCACCCCCTCATAGGGTATAATGCTGCCCTCCTCATAGGGTATAATGCTGCCCTCCTCATAGGGTATAATGCTGCCTCCTCATAGGGTATAATGCTGCCCCCTCATAGGGTATAATGCTGCCCCCCTCATAGGGTATAATACTGCCCCCCTCATAGGGTATAATACTGCCCCCCTCATAGGGTATAATACTGCCACCCTCATAGGTCATAGGGTATAATGCACCCCCTCATATGGAATAATGCACCCCCTCATAGGGAATAATGCTGCCCCCTCATAGGGTATAATACTGCCCCCCTCATAGGGTATAATACTGCCCCCCTCATAGGGTATAATACTGCCCCCCTCATAGGGAATAATGCTGCCCTCCTCATAGGGTATAATGCACCCCCTCATAGGGTATAATGCTGCCCTCCTCATAGGGTATAATGCTGCCCTCCTCATAGGGTATAATGCTGCCCCCTCATAGGGTATAATGCTGCCCCCTCATAGGGTATAATACTGCCCCCCTCATAGGGTATAATACTGCCCCCCTCATAGGGTATAATGCTATATAGATATATATAGAGTTAGATAGATATAGATAGAAAGATAGATGTAGAAATAGATAGATATAGAGATAGATAGTAGATAATGGATAGAAAGTAGATAATGGATAGATAGAAAGATTCATAGAGATAGATAGATAGATATAAAGATAGATATAGAAATAAATATAGATAGATAGATCTAGATAGCTATAGATAGAAAGATATAGAGATAGATAGATATATAGATAGAGATAGATAATAGATATAGATATACAGATATAATAATAATAATAATATAGACATATATAGATAGATATAGAGATAAATATATATATAGATAGATGGATATAAATAAAAATAGATATAGAGATAATAGATATAGAGATAGATAGATATAGAGACAAATAGATATATATAGAGATAATAGCTAGATATAGAGATATGTATAGAGATAGATAGATATAGAGTTAGAAAGATAGATAGATAGAGATAGATAGATAGATGGATAGATAGATATAGATAATAGAGATAATAGATAGATATAATAGATATAGAGATAGATATAGAGATGGATAGATCAATAGATAGATAAAGAGAGAGAGATAGAGATACAGTAGATAATGAGATATAGAGATAGATATAGAGATATAGTGTTAGATAGAAAGATAGATAGATATAGAGATAGATATGGATATAGAGATAACAGATATAGAGATAGATAGATAGATATAGAGATAATATATAGATGGATAGATATAGAGATAATATATAGATAGCTATAGAGCGAGAGATATAGAGATAGATATCGAGAGAAACAGATATAGATATAGAGATAGATATAGAGATAGATAGGTAGATAGATATAGAGATAATAGATAGATATAGAGATAGATAGATATAGATATAAAGATAGAGACAGAGAGAGCGGTAGATAGAGAGATAGATACAGAGATCGATAAATAGATAGAGAGATAGATATAGATAATAGATAGAGATAGATAGATAAAGATAGATAATAAATATAGAGATAACAGATATATATAGAGATAGAGTAAGATAGAAAGATATAGAGATAGGTAGATATAGATAATAGAGATAGCTAGATAGATAGACATAATAGATAGATATAGATATAGATAGAAAGATAGATATAGAGATAGATGTAGAGATAGAAAGATAGATATATATATAATAGATAGAGATAGATAGATATAGAGATAGATAGATAGATATACAGAGAGATAGATATAGAGATAGAGATAAATAGATAGATGGATATAGAGAGAGATAGAGAGAGATATAGATATAATAGATATATATATAGAGATAGATAGGTATAGAGATAGATACAGAGAAAAGATATAGAGATAAATAGAGAAAGATAGATAGATAGATATATAGATATAGAGATAGAAAGATAGATAGATATACAGAGAGATAGATATAGAGATAGATAGAGATATATAGATAGATAGCTATAGAGATAGATATAGAGAGAAATAGATATAGAGATAGATATAGAGATAGAGCGATAGATAGCGAGAGATATAGATAGATACAGAGAAAAGATATAGAGATAGATAACGGATAAATAGATAGATAGGTATAGAGATAGATAGATATAGATATTAGATAGAGAGATATATATATATATATATATATAGATAAAGATAGATAGATATAGATGGTAGCTAGATAGATAATAAATATAGAGATAATAGATATAGAGAGATAGATAGATAGACATAATAGATAGATATAGAGATATATATAGAAAGATATAGAGATAGATGTAGAGATAGAAAGATAGATATAAAGATAGAGCGATAGATAGAGATAGATATAGAAACAGATAGATATAGATAATAGATAGAAAGATAGATAAAAGAGAGATAGAGAGAGAGATATATAGAGATAGATAGATAGAGAGAGACAGAGAGAGCGAGAGAGATATAAAAACAAAACACAATACTCACCTCTCCTCCTCGCTCCCACGCTGATCCCGGCTTCAGTGTCAGGAGCTGCCCCCTCTGCCAGACACACAGCGGGTGCGCGATGTAGTGACGTCATCGCGCACTGGCTGTGAGCCAGGAGCAGAGAGGACTGAGGGCGGCGCCGGCCCTGATGCAGAGCGGCTTACTGGGCTGGGGGCGGGGCCTCTGGGGGTGTGGAGACCTGAAATGATATTCACTGCTTCGCAGTGAATATTCATTTCTCTTTAGCAGCGGGGACAGGGGCTCCTGCCTCCTGACACCCGCTGCTGCTCCGCTGGCAGGCGCCCCCATAGCAGCTGCATGGTGTGCGACACACCACTGGCTGGGGGCCCCTGGAGCAGCAGGGGCCCTAGGCAACTGCTGGCCCTGTATGCCTGCAGGTGCCAGGGCCCACCAGATGCTAGGGCCCACCGGAGAATCCTCCGGTTCTCCGGTGGGCCAGTCCGACGCTGACGCTGATGTCATCATAGGTTGCACGCCCCGCCACTCATTATGATGTCATAATGGTTGACTATGGGATGGAGGATGGGTATATGGGCACTGGACTGTGGGATGGAGGATATGTATGACGGGTATATGGGCACGGGACTATGGGATGGCGGATATGTATGATGGGTATATGGGCACGGGAATATGGGATGGTGGATATGTATGATGAGTATATGGGCTTGGGACTATGAGATGAAGGATGTGTGATGGGTATATGGGCACTCGACTATGGGATGGCGAATATGTATGATGGGTATATGGGCATGGAACTATGGGATGGAGGATGTGTGATGGGTATATGGGCATGGGACTATGGGATGGAGGATGTGTGATGGGTATATGGGCATGGGACTATGGGATGGAGGATGTGTGATGGGTATATGGGCACAGGACTATGGGATGGAGGATATGTATGATGGGTATATGGGCACGGGACTATGGGATGGCGGATATGCATGATGGGTATATGGGCACGGGAATATGGGATAGAGAATATGTATGATGGGTATATGGGCATGGGACTATGAGATGAAGGATGTGTGATGGGTATATGAGCACTCGACTATGGGATGGAGGATATGTATGATGGGTATATGGGCACGGGCCTATGGGATCGTGGATATTACGTCATAATTAATGGGCACGGGACTATGGGATGGAGGATAATTATAATTTGCTATAACTAACCACAGTTAGTTACTATGCCCGGGCAGCGCCGGGCTCTTCAGCTAGTTAGATATAAAATATATTTAAGTTTATCACCTCCTTTTTAAAAAACTTAATTAGTGTTGTCGCATCAATAACAGTCATATCTATCACAATATATTATTACTTAAAGTGTATATTAAATGCCAAACAGAAAAAAAAAATGAATTGGCGTTACTCAGTCACCCCATTTCCTTCAAAAATTGCACAAAAAAACAAACTAAACAATGAATGTACCCAAAAATATCAATACAAATATCAGCTGTATGCAGAAAACAAGCTTTTCTATCTATCGACAGAAAAATAAGTTACCCATCTCCAAAAAATGGCTCCACAAACCAATTTTGTTTTGTAATGTCCTGAATTCTTTTTAATCACTGCATTTTTTTATAGCACACGAGTTTGGTATCGCTGTAACTGTACTGACTGGGAAAATCATATTGCCAGCTCCTTTTTGATGTGGGGTAACAGCTGAACGTGTAGGACACTGTGTTTCTGTTGTAAATATGAAATGCAGTTTTAAACCCTTTAATAGGTATAAAATATTTTATTTAAGAAAAGCCATTATGGATTTCTTTTTAATGCATTTTTTACAAAGCCTGGCCTTGAGCAGTTTCAGAACGTGCTATTCTACAGGGAGTCAGATGAATGTAGCCTGGAGTTCCGATGTTGCTACTTTCATTAAGGATGGTTGCTGTGGAAACCGGTTTATATAATACTGATTAAGCTTTGCAAAGTGCAAAGGTTCAAGCATTTGCTCTAACATACACTTAGTGTGTGGCTGCAGTCTTTCATCTTTTCAATGGCACTTATAGTTTGTAAAACTTGGATCTAGGCTAAAGTTATCAATATTCTCATCTCAACATAACTGAACTTAGTTCCTGATAAAAGTGTCACCCCCTCAAAATGTGGCAGAAGGGGGTGTTTTTTGTTTTTTTTTCATAGGCCTTCCATACCACTTAATTTGTGACATTTTCATTTTATTACAAAAACTGAAAGCAACACAAATGGGCCAACGCTCGACACCACAAGTCATCTGCAGGGGGTTTCCTGCCCGCTCATTTCACTCGGTTACGCACTGGCTTCTAACGTAGTGGCTGGCTTGCAATTGCTTTTATTGGTCAATTTATTAGTTGTCAACAGAGTTCCAAGAAAAATAACAAAAATACTGAAAAAAATTATGTTTCACAAGTATTTTATGGGGAAATATTTACTAAGAACTTCAAATCAGTGCAGCTGACAGATCTTCGTAAAGTCAACATGTTACTTGTTATAATGCTTAAAAGCAGATGCTAATAATTCATTTTTTTTCTAGTTTTTTTTTATTGAAGTCCGCTTTCAGCTTGGCCTCCAGGAGAGTTTTGTGTGTCAGCACATAGTCAATGTTGTGTATGAAGGAGACTGGATGACTGACTTATTTGAATAGCTACGCCAACCTCCTTCTGTCACAGCTGATGCCTAGAGAGCCCATGAAGGAGCTCGTCACCTAGCCCACTTTACTCATGACACTGATCATATGCTGAAACAAGAAACTCTCTCCTTTGTCAAACACCTCAATGAACAGATTTTAAGCCTATTGTTTTTTATTCAAGTATTTAATGTCCATGTACAAAGGTCATTGTGAAGGGAGAGGCAGCCGTGACATCGCCTTACTGGATCTTGTGGTATCAGCTGGGTATGAAGATGGTACCTGTCATTGTAATGCTGCCTCTGATAAGGAGCATGGTGAAAACTCTCCCTGAAAGTATAGGAAGTATGAGTCTAAAGCTGGAGTCACACATAGCGACTCACCAGTGATCCTGACAACGATATCAACGTGTCAGGATCGCTGGTGAGTCGCTATGTGATCACTGGTGAGCTGTCACAGACAGCTTCACCAGCGATCAGCACAGCGACGCCGAGCGCACGGCGTCGCTGTGTTCGTTAGTTACCAGCGCGCTGATGCAGGAAGCTGGTAACTAACGTACACATCTGGTATCCAAGGGACGTGCAAGCAGAAAAATAATCAGTCCATATAGTAATGCCGGTCCACCCACTTAGGTCAACGTTTTAGCACACACACAATGGAAGTCTCCACACCTCCAGCCACAGACACTGAATGAGACATCTGGCCTCCATTTTATTAGCCAAGCCATGCCCCTGGGGTTGGCATATGTGAGTGGTCATTCCCCCCCATCTTTTATGACCACTCATAAAACCCGGCCCTGGAATTGCCAAATAACTCTCTCAGCACTATGAGTGCTGGAGCATGCTTCCGAGCTCACATCACCGCAGTAAATCGCTACAATGACACACATCTCCCCTTAAGAACTCATCCGGCAGCTATCTTACAGGAGCCATGCTGACAAGGATGGGAATAAGAAGTCATGTGGACAAGGATAGGGATGAGGAACCATGCATACAAGGACAGTGATGAGGAGCCATGCATACCAGGATGGGGATGAAAGGACCATGCATATCAGATGAGGGGACAATGCATACCCAGCTTATACTCGAGTCAATAAGTTTTCCCAGTTTTTTGTTGCAAAATCAGGTGCCTCAGCTTATACACCGGTCGGCTTGTACATGAGTATATACGGTAATATGAGTTTCACTTTTTGTATTGAAGAACTGAAATAAATTAACTTTTTGATGATATTCTAATATTGTGAGAAGCATCTGTATATTGTTGGTCTGGTGTGCCACGCATCTTCATGCCATGAATAGAAGCCCAGAGTTTACCACCGATTGTGGGAAATATTTATGTGCAATTGCTGTCTAAAACAACCTTCACAGATTAACTTTCATTATTCAGAAATTGGTTGTATGATATCTCTGTGGCCAGACAAAGGTATTGAGCTGAATTAACACCAATTAAGTTAGGTGTTGCTGAATGTAGCTTACTATTTAACCCCTTCACCCCCGGGCGATTTTCATTTTTTTTCTTCCAAGAACCATAAGTTTTTTATTCTTCCTTCAATATAGACATTTAAGGGCTTGCTTTTTGCAGGACAAGTTTTATTTTTGAAAGGCATCATTGATTTTACCATATCATCTACTGTAAAATGGAAAAAATGCAAATGTGGTGAAATTGCAAAAAAAAGGTACAATTCCTAATTTCTTTTTTATTATTTACCATGTTCACTATCTGGTAAAACAGAACTGGTAATATGATTCCCCAGGTCTTTACGAGTACCCAGATAGCAAACATTTGTATGGTTTATTTTTTTATTTAAGTATTGAAAAAACAATTCAGAATTTTGTATGAAAAAAAGTTTTTATGTTTGTTGCCATTTTCCAAGACTTGTAACATTTTAATTTTTAAGGATCTAGTGCTGTGTGAGGGCTTATTTTTTGCCACCAAGCTGAAATTTTTATTGATACCATTTTGGTATAGATACGATGTTTTGATTGCCTATTATTGCATTTTATTTCAATATTGCGTAACTAAAAAAAACATACTTTTGCCGTGTTTTTTTTCCTTCTAATTTTATCGTTTACAGTTCCCATTAATTTTCTTTATATTTTGATAGATTTGTGAATGCATAGATACCACATATCTGTGTGTGTGTGTATATACTGTATATCCTATCCTGCGTGATGCTGTCCGCTGAGCCGTGTATCTATACCTATCCTGTGTGATACTGTCCGCTGAGCCGTGTGTCTATTCCTATCCTGTGTGATACTGACTGCTGAGCTGTGTATCTAATACTATCCTGTGTGATACTGACTGCTGAGCTGTGTATCTAATCCTATCCTGTGCGATACTGCCTGTTGAGCTGTGTATCTATTCCTATCCTGTGTGATACTGTCCGCTGAGCCGTGTATCTATTCCTATCCTGTGTGATACTGACTGCTGAGCTGTGTATCTAATACTTTCCTGTGTGATACTGACTGCTGAGCCGTGTATCTAATCCTATCCTGTGTGTTACTGGGCTCCCCTGCAGTCTGTGTCAGAGGGTAGTCTGTGTTGGCACGGTAATAAATTGTGTTATTTCCAACTTTGCAGAAGGACGATAACACCATAGAAATAAGAATAATAGGCCTCAGTTACCACAACTGTCTACAAAGAAAACTGTTGCTGATAGCAACCAATCACAGCTCATTTTTCATCTTTTAAACAGCTCTGGGACAGCATGGCGAGTTTTGAGTGGCGACTTTTGTGTTTCGACTTTTTATGTGGCGAGGTTGGTGTATATGTGGTGAAATGTGTGCTGAGGGTGGTATATGTGTTGAAGCACGTGGTAGTGTGTGGCGCATTTTGTGTGTGTGTTCATATCCCCGTGTGTGGTGAGTATCCCATGTCAGGGCCCCACCTTAGCAACTGTGTGGTATATACTCCTTGGCGCCATCGCTCTCATTCTTTAAGTCCTCTTTGTTCACATCTGGCAGCTGTCAATTTGCCTCCAACACTTTTCCTTTCACTTTTTCCCCATTATGTAGATAGGGGCAAAATTGTTTGGTGAATTGGAATGTGCGGGGTTAAAATTTCACCTCACAACATAGCCTATGATGCTCTCGGGGTCCAGACGTGTGACTGTGCAAAATTTTGTGGCTGTAGCTACGATGGTGCAGATGCCAATACATACATACACTTTTTCCCCGTTATGTAGATAGGGGCAAAATTGTTTGGTGAATTGGAACGCGCGGGGTTAAAATTTTGCCTCACAACATAGCCTATGACGCTCTTGGGGTCCAGACGTGTGACTGTGCCAAATTTTGTGCCTGTTGCTGCGACGGTGCGGATGCCAATCCCGGACATACATACATACATACACACCCACATTGAGCTTTATATATTAGATTTATATCTATCTATATAATATATATTTATTTTTTTTTAAGAGTGCTGTGTGAACTTGTAGTTTTATTTTTTAAAACTGTTTACTTTATTCACTAGTCCCCTTAAGGTACTGTCACACTTAGCGATGTACCAGCGATCCCGACCAGCGATATGACGCGGTCAGGATCGCTGGTACATCGCTAAGTGGTCGCTAGTGAGCTGCCACACAGGCAGATCTCACCAGCGACATCGCTGGGGACGGGGGTCACTACTTACCTGTCACACCAGGCGATCCTGTGTCCTCCCGCCCGGCTCCACGCTCGTCGCTCGTCTCTCCACAGGAAGCGCCGCAGGAAGCTGACGACGAGAAACAGTCCTGGACGTTCTCGCGCGATCAGCGATAACCAGCGGGTCGTTGGTAAGTATCAGACACAGCGATATCGCTAGCAATATCGCTATAACATCACAAGTTATAGCGATATTGCTAGCGATATCGCTTAGTGTGACAGTACCTTAAGGAGACTTGAAGCAGCAATCGTCCAATAGCCTGTGCTGTACATAGCTGGACTTAAGTCTCTCCCTCCACCCCAGGTTTTGGGAGTGGCCTGTGTCGATGAAACACATTTAAATGCATTTAAACTTTCAGTTCAGGTTTGGGTGTGTCAGTTTGGAAGCTAAGGTAGGCCAGAGCCAGCGACGTGGACGTACACGGTAGTGCTTGAGAACTTACGGAGGTACAAGTGACAGAAGCACAGGACTTTATTTTCATGCTCCTGGCTGCAATCCGAAGGTGAGGGATTACATGTATGCAGCATTTGGGCATTTTCTTAACTTGCTTGGGTCACTGTCTCACTAAATTCACTGGCTGAAACACTGCTGCGCTACAATATACTGTGTGTGTATATACACTCACTGGCCACTTTATTAGGTACACCATGCTAGTAACGGGTTGGACCCCTTTTGCCTTCAGAACTGCCTCAATTCTTCGTGGCAGAGATTCAACAAGGTGCTGGAAGCATTCCTCAGAGATTTTGGACCATATTGACATGATGGCATCACACAGTTGGCGCAGATTTGTCGGCTGCACATCCCTGATGCGAATCTCCCGTTCCACCACATCCCAAAGATGCTCTATTGGATTGAGATCTGGTGACTGAGGAGGCCATTTGAGTACAGTGAACTCATTGTCATGTTCAAGAAACCAATCTGAGATGATTCGAGCTTTATGACATGGCGCATTATCCTGCTGAAAGTAGCCATCAGATGCCTGTTCTTAGCTGAGAGGAGTGGTACCCAGTGTGGTCTTCTGCTGCTGTAGCCCATCTGCCTCAAAGTTCGACGCACTGTGCGTTCAGAGATGCTCTTCTGCCTACCTTGGTTGTAACGGGTGGCAATTTGAGTCACTGTTGCCTTTCTATCAGCTCGAACCAGTATGCCCATTCTCCTCTGACCTCTGGCATCAACATGGCATTTCCGGCCACAGAACTGCCGCTCACTGGATTTTTTTTCTTTTTCGGACCATTCTCTGTAAACCCTAGAGATGGTTGTGGTTGAAAATCCCAGTAGATCAGCAGTTTCTGAAATACTCAGACCAGCCCTTCTGGCACCAACAATCTTGCCACGTTCAAAGGCACTCAAATCACCTTTCTTCCCCATACTGATGCTCGGTTTGAACTGCAGGAGATTGTCTTGACCATGTCTACATGCCTAAATGCACTGAGTTGCCGCCATGTGATTGGCTGATTAGAAATTAAGTCTTAACACACAGTTGGACAGGTGTACCTAATAAAGTGGCCAGTGAGTGTATATATATATATATATATATATATATATATATATATACACTCACTGGCCACTTTATTAGGTACACCATGCTAGTAACGGGTTGGACCCCCTTTTGCCTTCAGAACTGCCTCAATTCTTCGTGGCAGAGATTCAACAAGGTGCTGGAAGCATTCCTCAGAGATTTTGGACCATATTGACATGATGGCATCACACAGTTGGCGCAGATTTGTCGGCTGCACATCCCTGATGCGAATCTCCCGTTCCACCACATCCCAAAGATGCTCTATTGGATTGAGATCTGGTGACTGAGGAGGCCATTTGAGTACAGTGAACTCATTGTCATGTTCAAGAAACCAATCTGAGATGATTCGAGCTTTATGACATGGCGCATTATCCTGCTGAAAGTAGCCATCAGATGCCTGTTCTTAGCTGAGAGGAGTGGTACCCAGTGTGGTCTTCTGCTGCTGTAGCCCATCTGCCTCAAAGTTCGACGCACTGTGCGTTCAGAGATGCTCTTCTGCCTACCTTGGTTGTAACGGGTGGCAATTTGAGTCACTGTTGCCTTTCTATCAGCTCGAACCAGTATGCCCATTCTCCTCTGACCTCTGGCATCAACAAGGCATTTCCGGCCACAGAACTGCCACTCACTGGATTTTTTTTCTTTTTCGGACCATTCTCTGTAAACCCTAGAGATGGTTGTGCGTGAAAATCCCAGTAGATCAGCAGTTTCTGAAATACTCAGACCAGCCCTTCTGGCACCAACAATCATGCCACGTTCAAAGGCACTCAAATCACCTTTCTTCCCCATACTGATGCTCGGTTTGAACTGCAGGAGATTGTCTTGACCATGTCTACATGCCTAAATGCACTGAGTTGCCGCCATGTGATTGGCTGATTAGAAATTAAGTCTTAACACACAGTTGGACAGGTGTACCTAATAAAGTGGCCAGTGAGTGTATATATCTATCTATATCATAATAGAGTCATGGATATCAATAATACAAATATGCACACTTACAATATTGTGGAATACCTGGAATAAAGACAATAATAAAAGATTGATGATTAACCCCTTAGCGACAGAGCCAGTTTGCAGCTTAATGACCAGGCCAATTTTTACAATTCTGACCACTGTCCCTTTATGAGGTTATAACTCTGGAACGCTTTAATGGATCCCGCTATTTCTAAGACTGTTTTTTCGTGACATATTGTACTTCATGTTAGTGGTAAAATTTCTTCGATAAGTCTTGTGTTTATTTATGAAAAAAATGAAAATATGGCGAAAATTTTGAAAATTTTGCAATTTTAAAAATTTAAATTTTTATGCCCTCAAATCAGAGAGATGTGTCACACAAATTTCTTAATAAATAACATTTCCCACATGTCTACTTTACATCAGCACAATTTTGGAGGCAAAATTTTTTTTGTTAGGAAGTTATAAGGGTTAAAAGTTGACCAGCGATTTCTCATTTTTACAACAAAATTTACAAAACCATTTTTTTTAGGGACCACATCATATTTAAAGTCATTTTGAGGGGTGTACATGACAGAAAATACCCAAAAGTGGCACCATTCTAAACACTAGACCCCTCAAGGTGCTCAAAACCACATTCAAGAAGTTTATTAACCCTTTAAGTGCTTCACAGGAACTAAAGCAATGTGGAAGGAAAAAATTAATATTTAACTTTTTTTTGCAAAAAATTTACTTCAGAACCAATTTTTTTTTATTTTCACAAGTGTTAAAAGAGAAAATCAAACACAAAATTTGTAGTACAATTTCTCCTGAATACGCCGATACCCTATATGTGGGGGTAAACCACTTTTTCAGCACACGGCAGAGCTCGCAAGGGATGGAGCGCCGTTTGACTTTTTCAACGCAGAATTGGTTGGAATTGAGATCGGATGCCATGTTGCGTTCGGAGAGCCCTTAATGTGCCTAAACAGTGGAAACCTCCAACAAGTGACCCCATTTTGGAAACTAGACCCATTAAGGAACTTATCTAGATGTGTGGTGAGCACTTTGAACCCCCAAGGGCTTCACAGAAGTTTATAACGTAGAGCCGTGAAAATAAGAAATCTATTTTTTTTCCACAAAAATGATCTTTTCACCCCCAAATTTTTATTTTTACAAGGGTAACAGGAGAAATCATACCCGCACAGTTGTTATGCGATTTGTCCTGAGTACGCTGATACCCCATATGTGGGGGGGAACCACTGTTTGGGCGCATGGGAGAGCTCGGAAGGGGAGGAGTGCCATTTTGGAATGCAGACTTTGATGGAATGGTCTGCGGGCATCATGTTGCGCTTGCAGAGCCCCTGATGGGCCTAAACAGTGGAAACCCCCCACAAGTGACCCCATTTTGGAAATTAGACCCCCTAAGGAACTTATCTAGATGTGTGGTGAGCACTTTGAACCCCCAAGCGCTTCACAAAAGTTTATAAACGCAGAGCCGTGAAAATAAAGTCTTTTTTTATTTCCACAAAAGTGATTTTTTAGACCCCAATTTTTAGACCCCCGAAGTTGGCAAATAGTGGAAACCCCTCAATTCTTGCTCCAACCCTAACCCCAACACACCCCTAACCCTAATCCCAACCCTAACCCTAATCGCAACCCTAATCCTAATTCTAACCCTAATTCTAGTTCGCCCTAACCCTAATTCTAACCCTAGTCGTGACCCGAGCCCTAACCCTAGCCCAGCCCTAGCCCAACCCTAACCCTAGCCCAACCCTAGCCCAACCCTAGCCCAACCCTAACCCTAGCCCAACCCTAGCCCTAACCCTAGCCCTAACCCTACCCTAACCCTAGCCCTAACCCTAATGGAAAACTAAAAAAAAATATTTTCTTTATTTCATTATATTGGCCTATATAAGGGAGTGATAAACGGGGGGGTTATGTACTATTTTTTTTTATTTTGATCACTATGATCGTTTATCATAGTGATCAAAATAATGAATGAAATCTGCCAGCCGGAGCTGGCAGATTCCCGGCGGGCGCACTGCGCATGCACCCGCCATTTTCAAGATGGTGGCGCCCATCGGAGGATGCCGGCGGGACGTGGGACCACCGGAAGGGGACGGAGGGCCACGGAGAGGTACCGGGGGGGATCGGGGACCCTATTTCTCTCCTCTGATGTGCGATCACATCAGGGGAGAGAAATTAAATGTAAAATCGTGGCTTTTTTTTTTTTGCGGTCGCCGTTATAGGGTTAATAACGGCGATCGCAAAAGCGGGGGTCGGTAAAAACCGACCGATTCATGTTCTCTGGGGTCTCGGCTACCCCTGGCAGCCGAGACCCCGGAGAAAATCCGACACTGGGGGGCGCTATTCACTTAAATCACAGCGCCGTGAATTAACGGCGCTGTGGTTTTAGTACCCTTAATTACCGCCGTTAAAAGGCGTATCGGCGGTCGTTAAGGGGTTAAATATCAATAAAAATACCCAGTATGTAAAATAACGCTGTGACCCATGACGTGGTGGGAATTCTTTTACATTTTTGTGGTCAAAATTATGTTAACTATGCACCCTTTATTATCTTCCTACACTATTGCCATTTATTTATTTACTGCAGGGTATTTGCTTATGTTTTTATCTTGGGGGTTTGTCTTTTTAGTGGTCAGTGTGGACATGCTTTTTCACACTGCATGCACACCAACTTATATTCCAGTTCATCTCTTTAGATTTTTGTAAGTGGTAGAGATATATACAATACTTTGAATGGGAAAATGCAGCAAAGATTATTAACACAGGAGAACACCATTTTTCGTTGAGTTACAGCTGACACTTGTCTTTGACTAACCTTTGGCTTCTGAATCCAAATGTGACCCCAGTTTTTCTCTATCACAACTTTTTTAAACTACAGAATACCCTCCTTTTGTCTACAAAACCATACAAAATGTACATACAATTAAAAATGTGAAAATTAAAATCCAATTGGATTATTTGTTTAAAGCTATTTTTTCATACAAAGGATATTTTGTTACTGCAGGTAAAATTGTGTGCAAATAGCAAAGCAGTTAAGATAAAAATTGTGCCTATAGCTTTTCCTGGAGTTTCCAATTTGTGAACAATCTCTCCTGATACTCCCAAAAATAGTCAGCCATCATATGTACATCACATCTCTCCTGATACTGTTGCTCCATGACCTTCAAATCTTGGTGGAATCGTTCACCTGGATGCATGCTCATGTCACAAACAAGCATTTTGTAGCCCTCCGTATGTTTCTGGACAATTTCGGTGCAATTTTCAAATGAAATGCTAGGAAATGTAAAGATGAGGTACTTGAAAGTCTCCTTCAGTTTACAAATCTTTAAGAAATTGCTTCATGAGACCAAATTTCATCAAAAGAGATGGGAATATAATGTTCCTGTTCAATATGGCTAATGTAGAATGTTTGGATCACCAGGATTGTGGTCAGATCTTGGAGTCAAATCCCTTTCCACCCAACTGTAGACCAAGAGGTAAGTGTTCCATTTTAAGGTCCCCACAGATGATCCAATTGTGTTTGTGATATTTCAAAAACTTAATGACTCTCCTTATGTCTCCATATCCTTCACAAAGAGAAATGGAAGTCAGTTGGGACTGCAAAAAAATAAATTGCCATAGAGGAGGAGGACACACTTTAAGTTCCTCTTTGAGCTATCAATGAACTATTGCCATTAATTTGAATTATAGATTGGAATTTCCAATTTCTCAGTTAACTCAATTAAACCATTTATGTTATGGCAATGCACAAATCCATTGTCACTTCTGAAGTATTGCAGAAATGCACTTTCCCTGGATCGAAAGTAGGATAACTCTGGTACTTTTGCAAGCAAGTCTTTCTCATGCAGTCTTGATGCTAGGAAATCTGAAGCCACTTTGGATAGTCCCAAATCTCATGCTGGTCAAATCAATCACAAATTGTGATATTTTTAATTTCAAAATTTTCATCTTTGTGGTCAGTTTGTTCTTCACCATAATGCTGTTTTGAAACTTTCACTGGGATTTCAGCTAAAAATATAGCTAATAGTAGACTAGGATACACTATCTTATAATTATTTTTCTTGGCATAACCTGAAGCTTTTACTATACAAAAGTAACAGTCAATGGCTCTCACCAAACAATAGGCATACCAAATGACATCTAACTACCTGTTCCCTTCGTCACCATCCTTAAACTCTTGCAATGCTGCTTGCAAACCTTGTGAGGGGCCCAAGAATTATCTTGATCACCAAATTTTACTTTTAAATATGCAAAATAGGCTTTCAAGACAAATTTGCTGATGTTTGCTCTGACTGGGAATGGTGAAACTGCCACATACACTGTATAACAAACGGTATCAGGGCTGTTTAGGCACTTATGATGAGAAATAGCAGAGACAGACATGATGTTAATGAATTTGAATGTAAATAAAAAAAAATAATTCTGCCAATCCCTTTGTAACCCCTGTGTATGCTTTCAGAATACATTTGACTGTATAGAGTGACACACACTCTTGCCACACTGATTCACCTTTAAATGAATATCCTAGATAAATAACCTGTTTCCAGTCACCAAAATCATCCTCTACCCCTCCCCACTTAGGAATGGTTCTCTCTCAGCCAATAGAAAAACACTAGTTATACCCTGGATCAAGTCTAGAGTAATCACAATAAAATATGCTGTATCAAAAAAAAGCAGGCTAGATAGAAGAAAACCAACCAGTTTTGAAATCAGCATGTCTAATTTAGTCTAAAATAGCAGAAAAATCAAACTCAACAAAAATTGCTAAATTGTTCCCCAGTGAATTGCTCTGATCTCTATTGCCTCACTTTTTATAAGAGTAAAGGATGCAATTCCAGAACCACTTAATGTAATAATGATCTCCAGCCCTAAAGAGTGCCTGTAAGTTCTATACTTTTAATTACGCTGACAAATTCAGGCTGCCAGCAGTTCTACATAGTGGGAAATCTGCCCACTGATCCTACCTCAATCCAAACAACAAACTGAGCTACATGAAACAGGATAGACAATCTTGTTGAGTTCAGTGGCTAGTATAAAAATAACAATATTTCAAGGTTATTTACATAAATAGTGAAAAAAGAGAATTTGTAAGTAGGTTTTTGCTACACCAACTTAGAGCAGAATAAAGATGAGTCAAAGACCCCCATTCCAGCAATGTGTTACTCATTGAGCTTGGCGGGGAATACAGCTCATCATTGAGAAGAATAGCAGATAATTCAGTAAAATCAAAACGACACCAAGTAGCCTGTGATGGTGGTGGCCTTTACAGTGCCCAAGGAGCCACCTGTTGAGTTTGATGTCTCTTCTATTTTTCTTCCTTCTCATTTCTAAAATGTTAAGCTCCCATATACTCTAGATCATTTGTCTGGCAGCTGTCTTATCTGATTCTCCCATACACAAACGCTTGCCTGAAAGATTCACTGCCAGACATTTCTGCATGTGACTCATCAGAGAATAAAATGATCTGCAGTTCAACATAGGACATGCTGGATTTTTCTGCCCCCCAATATGTCTGCCAGGGGACAGTCTGTACCTCATCTGCCGAACCAGTCAACACTGGTGAGTTTGACAGATATTAGTCTAATGTATATTGGGGCCTTTATTTTAATGTTCTGTCTACAAGTCTGATACCCAGCTAACAGCTTTATCTATCCTTATTAGAAATGTAATCCAATGTTTTAAGAGGTTTTTTTTTTTTTTTAAATTAAAATCAAAATTTAAAGCTCATAACCTGCTTTAACCACCATTATTTTGCTTAATGCACACCTGTCAGCAGAACTTTGCTATGTAAACTATATGCATTGTCAGTAAACTGGCTAAATGATACCTGGCTTGAAAAAATCCATCTTGTCTTTTTGTGTAATCAGTGTTAGAAATTTATAGTTAATGAGATGCTTGTGCTCTGGGGCGGACTGTAGGCAGAGTCTTATTTTCCTGCTCTAACCCAGAGAAACCAAGGAAAGACCTGCCCACAGGTCGCCCCCAAAGCACAAACATGTTCCTCACTGTAGAGACAAACATATGTGATGGACTGTATTAGTTATAACTTTCAAAGTGAAAAGATTTGTGCAGATTTTTCAAAACTGTTTCTGTTGCCAAACTACAATAAATCAGATTCCTCAATTTTCAAACAGGCTTCTAAAATAAAAGATTTGGAATTTGGTTGGTACCTATTAGCAAATGTTCCACTTTTTTTTTTCTTTGTACCAGTTTTGATAAATCTGCCTATTGCATATACATGGAAAAATAAATACGAGTTCAAAACAGTACCTTCCTCACTACTTAGGAAAAACATTAAATCTCTACCTTGTTAGTAACGATTCACTTGCATAACGGGCATGTTTCCAAACAAATATTTAGCCTTAGGATCTCCTCAGTTTGATCTCACTTCTTATCTCCTCCAATTCATGTGCTAAAATTCTTAGCAGCCCAAACGGCAGGAAAACTAAAATGGCTGCTCATGCCAAAACGTATGTACACACATAGAAGCCAAGCAGCCCCCCATTTGCTTTCAAGTGTAAAAACATAAAAAAATGTAGAATAGTTATGATTAAATATAATAGATAGCTGACCTATAAAAGGAACGCAACAAAAATCCTACAATGGCGGGGGCGTGCGAGGCAGGAAAACTAAAATGGCTGCTCATGCCAAAACGTATGTACACACATAGAAGCCAAACAGCCCCCCATTTGCTTTCAAGTGTAAAAGCATAAAAAAAATGCAGAATAGAGTTATGATAAAGTATAATTGATATCTGACCTAAATAAGGAAACGCAACAAAGATCCTAATTGAGACCCTAAACAATGCCTACCTTGCAAGACGGAGCAAAAAAACAGAATATGTTGGAAAATCCACGAAATAGCGCAGTAGCGTCTCAGACAGGGTCGCTGAAGCGAGCCGCGTAGTAAAATCCATGAAGAATGCACTAGTGACTCGCACGGGTAAGCTGCAGGAATACCGTATAATATGATCCACAGCGCTCGGGAGCAATGGATGGGAGAGCTAATACGTTGTCTTTTATGACGAGGTCGCTCAATCAGAGAATGAGAGCGCAGCAGTGGCCACAAATCGGTGCAGAGGGGCGTGGAAAAGGCAACACTGAAGCACGCCTATCGAGATCTGAATCATCACAATAGCTGCTGTGTGACAAGGTCCCAGCGACCGCCGAGGTCATTATACAGATCGCTGTATCGTTGCTGCATCGTTGAGTAGATCTGCCTGTTTGGCAGCTTACTAGTGACCATGTAGCGACCGACGCACCAGCGATCCTTACCAGGTTGTATCATTGTCAGGATCACTGGTGCGTCGCTAAGTGAGACGGGACCCTAATTCTGTGGCTTCTAAAAAGTCTTCCGTATTTTGGCTTCAGGCAAGCGTGTTGCATGTCCATATTTTGGATCAAAGCCTTGAGCCGGTTGAAATTTAGCCTTATCCTCATCTGAGACTGGTCTTTATAAATAAAAATCAAATGCAGTAGTCCACCTTACTCACTGATTAGCAAAAAACAGTTCTGACAAATCTCTTCCTCTTTTTTTATAAAGCAATTTTTGATTGTATATCAATTTCTAAAACATACTCTGGAATATGATGTCCATCGAAATCTCCAAGTAACTTTCTATCTGTAGATGTTAAAACTATCAACCTACAATTGTTTAGCTTTATCTATGTACTAGCTGAAGAGCCCGGCGTTGCCCGGGCATAGTAACCAACTGTGGTTAGTTATAACAAATTATAATGATTATATGCACATAAAACACATCATATATTCAACACTACAGATTTGCAACACAAATTAACTAAACGATTACCCAAGTATTGATAGTATTTTATTTTCAACTCATTCAAGAGCCTTTTGATAAACAACATGTTTGGTTTTTCTTTTCGGTGCAAAGATGAACAGATTTTTGGCAGTTCCAACTGTTGAATAGATCACGTAAAGTTGACCATGAGAAAAGCAAATTGATCCCTACTACTTAAATCGATCCCTACTACTTTCAAGGACTGTCCCTGAGCATTGTTAATGGACATTGCAAATAGCAGTTGAACTGGAAACTGGAGGCGTTTAAAATCAAAAACAAATCAGATGGAATGAGTGGAATTCTTGGAATGAAAATGTCCTCTCCTTTGGCACATCCTGTTTCTGAGTTGTGTATCTAACCCAATCCTGTGTGATAATGTCTGCAGAGCTGTGTATCTAATCCTCTCCTGTGTGATACTTTCTGCTGAGCCGTGTACCTAATCCTGTCCTGTGTGATACTGACTGCTGAGCCGTGTATCTAATCCTATTCTGTTTGATACTGACTGCTGATCTGTGTATCTAATCCTGTCCTGTGTGATACTGACTGCTGAGCCGTGTATCTAATCCTATTCTGTGTGATACTGACTGCTGATCTGTGTATCTAATCCTATCCTGTGTGATACTGACTGCTGAGCTGTGTATCTATTCCTATTCTGTGTGATACTGACTGCTGAGCTGTGTGTCTAATCCTCTCCTGTGTGATACTTTCTGCTGAGCCGTGTACCTAATCCTATCCTGTGTGATACTGACTGCTGAGCCATGTATCTAATCCTATTCTGTGTGATACTGACTGCTGATCTGTGTATCTAATCCTGTCCTGTGTGATACTGACTGCTGAGCTGTGTATCTATTCCTATTCTGTGTGATACTGACTGCTGAGCTGTGTATCTAATCCTCTCCTGTGTGATACTTTCTGCTGAGCCGTGTACCTAATCCTGTCCTGTGTGATACTGACTGCTGAGCCGTGTATCTAATCCTATTCTGTGTGATACTGACTGCTGAGCCGTGTATCTAATCCTATTCTGTGTGATACTGACTGCTGAGCCATGTGTCTAATCCTCTCCTATGTGATACTGACTGCTGAGCTGTATATCTAATCCTATCCTGTGTGATACTGACTGCTGAGCTGTGTATCTAATCCTCTCCTGTGTGATACTGACTGCTGAGCCACGTGTCTTAAAGGTACTGTCACACTTAGCGATGTACCAGCGATCCCGACCAGCGATATGACGCGGTCAGGATCGCTGGTACATCGCTAAGTGGTCGCTAGTGAGCTGCCACACAGGCAGATCTCACCAGCGACATCGCTGGGGACGGGGGTCGCTACTTACCTGTCACACCAGGCGATCCTGCGTCCTCCCGCCCGGCTCCACGCTCGTCGCTCGTCTCTCCACAGGAAGCACCGCAGGAAGCTGACAACGAGAAACAGTCCTGGAGGTTCTCGCGCAATCAGCGATAACCAGCAGGGGAGCGGGTCGTAGGTAAGTATCAGACACAGCGATATCGCTAGCAATATCGCTATAACGTCACAAGTTATAGCGATATTGCTAGCAATATTGCTTAGTGTGACAGGCCCTTAATCCTATCCTGTGCGATACTGACTGCTGAGCCATGTGTCTAATCCTCTCCTGTGTGATACTGACTGCTGAGCCCATGTATCTAATCCTATCCTGTGTGATACTGACTGCTGAGCCGTGTATCTAATCCTATCCTGTGTAATACTGGGCTCCCCCTGCAGTCTGTGTCAGAGGGTGGTCTGTGTTGGCACGGTAATAAATTGTGTAATTTCCAGCTTTAAAGAAGGGCGATAACACCATAGAAATAATAAGAATAATAGGCCTCAGTTACCACAACTGTCTATAAAGAAAACTGTTGCTGATAGCAACCAATCACAGCTCATTTTTCATCTTTTAAACAGCTCTGGGACAGCGTGGCGAGTTTTGAGTGGCGACTTTTGTGTTTCGACTTTTATGTGGTGAGGTTGGTGTATGTGTGGTGAAATGTGTGCTGAGGGTGGTATATGTGTGGAAGCACGTGGTAGTGTGTGGCGCATTTTGTGTGTGTGTTCATATACCCGTGTGTGGTGAGTATCCCATGTCAGGGCCCCACCTTAGCAACTGTACAGTATATACTCTTTGACGCCATCGCTCTCATTCTTTAAGTCCCCCTTGTTCACATCGGGCAGCTGTCAATTTGCCTCCAACACTTTTCCTTTCACTTTTCCCCCGTTATGTAGATAGGGTCAAAATTGTTTGGTGAATTGGAACGTGCTGGGTTAAAATTTCACCTCACAACATTGCCTATGATGCTCTGGGTGCAGACGTGTGACTGTGCCAAACTTTGTGGCTGTAGCTGCGACGGTGCAGATGCCAATCCCGGACATACACACACACACACACACACACACACACACACACACATTGAGCTTTATATATTAGATACAAAAGTCTTCTGTTAGAAAACTTTTTTTATTATAATGTCCAACATGGAGGGTTAGTAAAGTTTGTATTTGAATGTATTAAATAATTTAGTTTCTTTCCTGTTCTAAAACATTGGGAGCAAACATGCTTCTAAAGTGCTGCCTCCATGGAAAACAGAAGCTGTAATACAATTATTTTGACAAGGCGTGAATGTTGCACAACAGTAAGAAAAATATGAAGAAAGCCAGGGTTTTGGAGGATACTTTGATCATATTTTGAACAAGGAAGAAGCCAACTCACCAAATGAATCTGCACCAAGTTTCTGACTGCAATCTCTATTCTTTTATTTATTTTCAGGACTCTGTGATACACCTTTTGTAACTTGTGCTTGTCTTCAGATTTTTCAGTTGTGGGACTTTCGCTCCCAGTAAAATATGCTTGATGTGAGTTGTGTCTGGCTAGGTTGCTGCTGACTTCATTACAATTTCTGAACTAACAAATAAACAAAAAAATTGAAATTTCAATGTCTCTAGGCTTCAGGGGCTGATTGGCAAATTGTAGCCAGCAGGACAAGCACTCATCATTAGTCCATGAGTAGTACCCATCCTTAACCAGTTAACTTCCTCTATTTAACGGCAAATGGATCCATTCAATGGGAAAAGAGATGACGTGTGCTGTTTTTTCATTTTTGGATGACATAAATGTGCAATATAAGTTGGTTACATACACATATAAATATACAGCAATAGGTGAAATTAAAATATAACTTTTAATCTGTTGAATAAAAAGCCTAATGTGTGTCACCCAATTGAAAAGGTACATTAAAAATGTCGATTTAGTACAGGGTCCCTAAAGGAGAAGGGAAACTCACCTCGACACACTAAAGAGGATGTAAATTATCACCTAAATATTCATTAGAAAAAGGTAACAATATATCTCCAGGATACAGCAATTGATAAATCACAATTAAGCATATATATGCCATAACCCAAATTGCACATATATAACAGCAATAGAAGCCAAAAGGTGACGGCTACACATATTAACAAACAGGTGAAACATAAACAAGGAACAGTCTCACCGCCAAGATGAAGTAGAGCCGGGAGTCTTCAGAGATCCTGTATGTTGGCAAGGGTCCCTGGTAAAAAGCAATGGGAAGACAATACCCTGTCGATCCCTATGGGGCTACCAGTCATCTATTACATTGTATAATCTATATTTCCTTCTGTCAGAGTAAAAACAGAGCACTCTTTAGAAACATAATTGAAAATGTGGTTCGAGTCCAGTCGAGTACAGCTATGTTCACAATTCCGTTTGCACATTTCGTTCTGAAATTTGTTCAGAATAGGTCCTTTACATAACTGATGAACACAGGCGCATAGGATCCAATTGATTATTACAGGGTCTGTCTGTTTTTTTTCTGAGCAGATTGAAAAACTTTGTTCAGTTTTAAAAAGAAACGTCAAATGAATCCCAGACTGCTACACAATAATCTATGGGATTGTGTGCTTCCATTGCATCAGTTATGTTAAGGATTTGTTTTACTCAGGAATTCCATGTGTCTTGTCCTCTAAATTAAACCTACAAATGAAACCTGCAACAAAGAATTGGTAAAATATGAATTATGTTTATAAATACATGTATATATACAGTACATTGTGGAAAATCTTGTAAACACCTTAACACACTTGCATATGGGCAGGCACATATTCACACATATTATACATAGAGGACTGTGGCAGCTCAAACAGGCACAAGGAGTAGTGCTTGAATAGACAGGAGATGTACAGTGATAGTGTAGAGGTCAGCCAGGGGCGTAGTTGTGGCTGAGCTCATCAGGCCTTGTGTGCCCTTGCCTTCCAATACATATAAATCATGTTTCACTGTCAGCTTACTTGTCTCTCTGTCCCCTGCGCCGTCAGGGCCTTTTCTCCATTCTTTAAGGTCACCTCCGGCTGCTTCTGAATAAACAGAGACACGGTCCAGATGCAACTCAAAATGTAAAACTTTACTCTCATGTCTTCACAGCACATCCAGATTTGTTACATTATCGACAGCTTGTACGTTACACATTACTTCATCTTTCCCTGCACTTCCCTCCTTGTTACACTGCACCTGTCTGGGTCGGACCGTTTCCAAAGGCTCCTCAGTGTCCTCCCTGGCCAGCCTCACTGCATATGGGTGTTCCCTCAGCTGTTTTCCCTGGATCTGAGGGCATCAGCCCAAGCAATGATCTGCCACATGGTGAGCGACGTGCCCTGTTGTGCTGTGGTGACTTCTCCTGTAGCCCAAGTTCCTGTAGCAGATTTCAAGTCTGGGGCGAAACAGGCAGAAGGAATTGTCACCATGGCGAAGTTAGGCCAGGAAGAAGCTGGGAAGCAGTCTAAGACGGTCTGGGCATGTGCCGTATGGAAGCGCCAGCAGAGTATGTAGAGCTGAGGAATCAAGTAAAGACGAATGTGATCTACAATGTGCCAACTGTCGATGTATTGTGTGTTATAAGTAAAGAAACCATTCAAGTTACCATGGACTGTGTCTCAGTTACTGTTGCCTCGGAGAGGGGCCATCGCCGCTTGGGAAGTGCCCAGGGGGACCCGAACCTGGAGACGCAGGTATGCCGTACAGTGGATTGCAATTTTCTGTGAGAGAAGGCCGGAACACGGATGCCTTAGTGTCTCTGGCCACGACTATAGTCCTGGCCGACCCTTAAACAGCCACAGTGACTCGAACATAGGATATCTTCGGCATGCTCGAATACTATTAGCACATGTGTGTGCTTGGATAACCGCTTATCTGAGCACGCTTGCTCATCACTATTATTTAACCTATTTATACATATATTATATTCTGTGTAAACCATTTAGGTATACTATATATGGCCTTTATATATGTTTAGTGAACTATTTTTTTCTGAACATCGGTTTTAGGGTGCACAGTTTTTCTCGTGCTTCTGCTTTTCTGTCTATTATTGCTTTGTACATTTTTTTGTTGTGACCTACATATGTTCACATAAGTTCATATTTTTATGGTATTGATATATTCTGTATTAAAATACATTTTTATACTTTTTTTGAGATTTTGGATCTCATTGCTTCTTCTTGAGATCTGTAGGTTCTCTATGATGTTGAATTAAGGGACTTTTGATTTTATAGAGGATCAGCATATGTTCCCAAAATGCAACTAAGTATCAAGATCTGAGAAAAATAAATAGGAAGGCAGTAGTTACTGTCCAGTATTTGTACGTACTGTGACCAAAACCAGAACTGGAACAGAAATGCAGAAGTGTTTCCTTTACACTGTGCATTTGTGCAACTTCAGCTTTTAGCTTACAAGTATAAAAAAAGTAGGTGTGTGTAATATAATTTTTTCATCAAACGATTAAAGAGCCCATTCACATGCGTCAGATTAGTAATAGGCATAAGGCATCCGCATAGCATTCGTTTTTATACGTCAGCAGTGACTAAAATTTACAAAATCAAGCAATATTTCCTGTGTTAATAATGGCAATGCATCCATCAAAATTTAATTCAATAAAGGTTGATCAGTATGGGATGCAATTTTCTTTGTGCACTCATAAACTTTAATAGGCTAGTCCCTTTCAAAATATGTAGGAGACCAACCAGTGCATGCTGCATTTTTTTCATGTAGGCATTTGGTTGTTGTAAAATAAATTTTCCACTGAAAATAGCCTAATACTTCTCCTATTTCTGTACATAATTCCGTAACTAATTTGCTCAATGAATTATAATTAAAAATTACAATTTATATGTTGTGTGGTAGTTCAGCTCACTCAGGGCTACACAGAGGTAGAAAACAGGAACACTGTCTCTTTAAATCTTCTGTTGGTTTATTAGACAGACGGCATAAACCAACATGAAGGGAAAAATAAACAGCCCTTTGGGCAAAACTGGAGAACAAAAAAAAACTAAATTCTGTAATACAATCCATACATTTGAGTGGGGAGCTGCCCACTCTGGAGCAACCCAGGGATAGTACAGGTTCAGTCTTTCTTCTTCAGGACACAAACCGCTGGAGATCTTCTCTCCAGCCCTACTGAAACCAGACTGCCTCTAGAGGCCAACTATTTAATCCCAAGACCACACCCTAGGGTGGTGATAAGGTGGACATCCCCCCCACCCGCTCTATGGCTGTCCACATAAAACTCAGCTCATTATACAAATTAAAAATAAAAATAATATTAGGCGCATGCAACTCTGATACCGGCTCCAGTAGCAGCAAAATGTAGACAGTACCACTAAAAAAGTCCCAGGGTAAAAATCAAAAGTAATTAGTAGTAGTCACTAATTATTTTAATTTATCCAAACCTTACTATCAATCTATATGAATAAGAGGCACATGTACTGAGTATACCCTCGGCTTTTCATGTAAGCGCAAATGAATTTTATTTACTTTTCATTATACAAATTAGCTGTTAACCCTTCACCGCACTTAGTGTGCTGGATGAAAATCTCTGAATTTTAGATCACAGACACCATTAAGTGCATTGAAACATATCTCCCCTCCAGCAATTTACCTGTGACTTTGTCACATATCCGCCCTCTGCTCAAAGCCGGGGGTTTTGGCACCTTCACTCGCTAAACAGGGGAGTCTGGACAGAGCATCTGCGCTCCCATGCAGATTCCCTGGCCTGTGCTCGACATGAAAATTAAAGTCCTCGAGTGCTAAATACCATCCAGTCACCTGGCATTCTTCCCCTTCCTTTCCTTCATCCATCTCAGGGGCGCATGATCTGACACTAGCCTGAACTTCCTGCCTAACAGGTAGAATCTCAGGTTGTCGATTGCCCACTTAATGGCCAAGCATTCTTTTTCTATGATGGCATAGCTCTTTTCACAGGAGGAGAGTTTCTTACTCAGGTATAGGACTGGATGTTTGCCCCCATCTATCTCCTGGGACAACACAGCTCCCACCCCGACGTCTGAGGCGTTCATCTGGAGCATGAGTTTCTTAGTGAACTCCAATGCTACGAAGACCGGCTGTCTGCACAGGGTGAGCTTCAACTCCTGGAATGCCATGTCTGCTTTAGAGGACCATTTGGCCATCGACTTCTTTGTGCCCTTGAAAATATCCGTCAGGGGGGCTGCTCTCATGGCAAAATTCGGCATAAATCGCCAATAGTATCCCACAATTCCCAGAAAAGCCCTGACCTGCTTTTTGGAGACCGGTTGTGGCCACTTTTGAATGGCCTCCACCTCGTCTATTTGTGGCTTTATCTTGCCCCTCCCAATGATGTAGCCCAAGTATTTTGCCTCTTCTTTTCCCAGGGCACACTACTTTGGGTTTATGGTAAACCCTGCCTTGCTCAGTGCATTAAGTACCACCTGCACCTTCTGTAGGTGACTTCCCCAATCCAGGCTGAAGATCACAATGTTGTCCAGATAAGCAGCACCATTCTTTTTGTGAGAGGCTAGGATCCGGTGCATGTCCCTCTAGAAAGTAGCTGGAGCTCCTTGTAGTCCGAACAACATCCATGTATACTGGAAGCACCCGTCAGGTGCAATAGCGCTCGACTAGCCACTCTTTGACTCCTCGATGACAGCCAGGCTCCACATTCTCCTTACCTCCTTGGAGATCACCTAGCGGTGGACTTCATGAATCCGATACAGCTTTTGGTTCACTCTCACATGCGGTTCAGTCAGGATTTCATGCCCCACAAAAGGCGTACATCCTGGTAACGCCATAAACTGGTACTGGTTCCGCTGAAGCACGGCACTATTGTTTCTGGCCAGTGATAGTGTATCTGCTACTGTTACATCCTCGAACCTGGCATGAGGATTGGCCTCTAGGTACATTGCTTCCACAGGATCCCTGTCTTGCCACAGTTTCAGCAGGTTAATGTGGTACATCTGGTATGGCTTTCTTCTCCCTGGTTTGTGGACCTTGTACTTGACCTCACTCAACTTTTTGACCTCTTCGTATGGCCCTGGCCACTTGGCCAGGAATTTACTTTCCACTGTGGTGATCAACATCAACACCTGGTCTCCCAGGCTAAATTGTCTCAATCTTGCCGACCGATTGTAGACCCTCGCCTGAGCCTCTTGTGCTTGACAGAGGCTGTTCCTCACAAATCACAAATCGGCATCACGCTCACGATATTGTCCTACCTCCAGTTACCTGCTCACCTTTGTCCAGAAGTCCCTGAGGGTGCTGTCCGTATAGCAGCTTGAACGGTGAGAACCCTGTAGAGGCCGGTGGAACTTCTCTAATGGAGAACAGAAGGTGTGGTAACAGGCAATCTCAGTCCTGGCCATCCTTCTCCATGACCTTTTCCAGCATAGACCTAAAGGTCTTGTTGCACTTTCCACGAGTCCGTCCATCTGAGGATGGTACACAGATGTCTTGAATTGGGTAATCTGGAGGGTCTTGCATAACTCCCTCATTGCCTTGGACATGAACGGTGTTACTTGGTTGGTCAGAATCTCCCTGGGCAGGCCTGTCCAGGAGAAAATATGGACTAGCTCTCGAGCTATACTCCTGACTGAGGAGTTCCTCAGTGGTACTGCCTCCGGATACCATGTTGCATATTTCATGACCACCAAGATGAATTGATGGTCTCTGGTGGACTTAACTAAGGGTCCTACAAGGTCTATGACAATCTGGTCAAATGGGACCTCTATAATGGGTAACAGAACTAGGGGACTGTGGAAGTGGGAATGGGGAGCAGTTAACTGACATGTTGGACAGGACTGACAAAAATTAAGTCTCCCGGTGCCACCCAGGCCATTAGAACCTTTGAAGGACCCGCTCTTGGGTTTTATCTATGCCCAGATGCTCCCCAAGATATCAGAACGGGCCAAGTCTAGTGCACTGTGTATAGGGTCCTGGGACTAACAGCTACTCTAATGCTTCCTCTCAGTTTCGTGACCCGATAAAGCAATTTCTCATTCAATGCAAAATAAGGGAATCTGGTGTTGGCCCCCTGCTCTTGAGCAACCCCATTTATCACCGTCACATTTTCAAATGCCCCTTTTAGGGTAAGATCCCACATTTGTGCAGTCCCTAGATTTCTCTCTGAAACACACAGTTCAGGAATCTCGGCGTCACCGTCTCGTCCTCGTCACCAGCCAGGACAAACAAGGGGAACTCATCCACCTTGGACTGCGATGGGGTTTCATTAGGGTTCAGTTGGCTCCTGTCTAAGACACTTGGTATCCTCAACTTCCGCCATTAGTCCCAGAACAGGCTAAAGTCCCTCCCTATTATCACCGGGTGTAGCAAGTCCTTAACCACCCCGACCTCATGGGTCTCAGGAACACAGTTTGTTTTTATAGACACTCTGGCAATGGGGAAGTCCTTGGCATCCCCGTGGATGCAGCGGTCGCCCACATGTTTCCCTGAGATCAACTGGTGAGGGATTGTGTCCCTTATCAGGGTCACCAAGCTCCCTGAGTCCAATAATGGGACATGACTGTGGTCCCTCTCTGAGCTGATAGTCTACACTGCAAGCAGGGTAAGTATAATATAAGCTATTTGTCCCGGACTATATAATCTCCAACAGAGCAAGTATTTACCAATGGCCCTTGGCAACCTTTCAATGACCCCTTGGGATCTAGGAATCCCCTCCTTCATCCAGTGGTTGCTCTATTACCCCTCTTTTGGCATTCGGGCTTCCGCCGGGTACCCCAGTATGGAGATTCACCACCCCTGGCTTCCTTATGGACCTCTCGACCACCTGGTACCTTTCTACGTGGCTCAAGAAGCCATCCGCTTTCTGGGGGGTCTCCCTGGGCAACCCAGGTATGCACCGGGCTGGGGAGGGAGTGAATAAACCTGTCCATGACCACCCGCTCGACCCTCTGGGCTGGAGTGGAGTATTCTGGCTGCAACCATTTCTGTACTAAATTCAATAAGTCAAACATCTGAGAGCAGGGAGGTTTGTCACCATAATACTCCCAGTGATGAACCCTTTGAGCTCTGACAGACATTGTGACCTTTGAGCATGCCAATATCTCAGTTTTTAACTTTGCATATTCCCAGACACCTTGTAAGGCCAAGCCATAATAAGCTTTCTGGGGTTATCCAGTCAGATATGGGGACCACTGCTATGGGGACAGCTTCTCTTGCTCTGCAACCGTTCGAACGCAGTAAAAAACAGCTCTACATCATCGCCCAGTGTCATTTTCTGCATTGCTCGTCTTACAGCCTTCCAAATGTGTGTGTCGTCACCTGGACTTGGGGAATGAGCTTTCGGCCTACTACAAACCACCTCTGCAAGCATCTCAATTTGCTGCTGCTTTTGTTGGAACTAGTCCTGTTAGTGCTTCTGTTGCTGTTGGAGTTGCTGCTGTTGCATCCGTTGGATTAGCAGCTTACTCGTCTTCTGATTGGCCAGCTGTTGCTGCTGCTGATTGTTCACAAGATGCTTAATCAGGTTCTCCATACTGTCTGTCTTCTCCTGGCTTATGGCTACCTTTACCCAGGACATGCGGTTTGTCCACAGCTGCTACTGGTGTTCCAGGAATGTTGAATTTGAAACACCAGTCGTGGTAGTTTAGCTCACTCAGCGGTGCACGGAGGAAGGAAAAAGGACCACTGTCTTTTTAAATCTTCTGTTGGTTTATTAGACACTCCATTGTCATCTTAGGAGGCAGCCCATATACCTTGTTATTATGCCCAATGTATGCTAGTAGGTCCCCTAAAGAGTCAACAAGTGACAAAACGCGTCGGCATGCATCGGCGTATTGTAGGGCCATATTGTGAGGGTAAGATGTGGACTGCCCTTGTCAGGGTGGGAGTCATGGGTGTCAGAATTGTTAGCTCATTTAGGGCCTGATTAGGGCGAATGCTTTTCTTCCTGACCTGACATGACTCTGATGGGACATCTGACTTTGGACTTTGGACATCTTCCATATGCATGCGGTGAGATCTTTCCTTTTCTCATAATGTTTATGGATTATGTTATTTTGATGTCTCCTCTATACACATGAATAGGCATATTCCTTGATAACCTGAACAGGGTAGAGGTTCTTTTGTTTTATACCTCTGATAAGGAAACCGTTCATTGTTTGACTTTGGTCTTTATTTACACTGTCTCAGGCCAAGTAATTTTTTTCTGTCCGGTCCTTTCAAATTCTGGACTTGGAATAGTCACATGTATATACTCTGTGTGATCTGTGGTTGAGATATATACAGACACTCTCTGTTACAGTCTGTGGCATTTGATTTAGTGTGCTTTATCTTCACTATATCTTTTGGTAGCTTTTATTATGTTCATTAAAGGTTATGTTTTATGATTTCTCTATTGCTGATCTGCTGCTTGATTAGACAAATGGCATAAAACCAACATGAAGAGAAAAATAAACACAGCCCTTTGGGCAAAACAAGTAAACAAAAAAATAAAATGCTGTAACACAGTCCGTACATTTGAGGGGAGCTGACCGCTCTGGAGCAACCCAGGGATAGCAGAGGTTAAGTCATTCCTCCTCAGGACACAAACCGCTGGAGATCCTCTCTCCAGCTTTACTGAACCCAGACTGCGTTTAGAGGCCAGCTATTTAAGCCTCAGACCACAGCCTGAGGTGGAGATAAGGTGGACATCCTCCCACCCGCTCTATGGATGTCCACATAAAACTCTGCCAATTATCCATATTAGCTGTTAACCCCTCACCACACTTAGTGTGCTGGGGGAAAATCTCTGGGTTTTATATCACGGATTCCATTAAGTGCATTGAAACATATCTCCCGTTCAGCCCTTTACCAGTGACTTTGTCACAGTTGTGTTCAATATTCTTTATTACATTTTCAATTTCTTCCTTAAATATTTTGGTATGCTACAGAGCGCTATTTCTAGGGGTCATGTCATAAGATATTGAAATCCACTTTGCACACAAAAAAAGTATCTGTGTAATTGAATCCATATAGTTTCATGTGTCCAGTATTACAAGTGACAGATACTGAGAAAGTGACCTAGCATCCAAACAAGGTTATTTACTCTGCATCTTCATTATCATTTTACCGTATATACTAGTGTATAAGTCGACCCCCCTAATTTTACCTCAAAAAACTGGGAAAAATGTACTGACTCGCGTATAAGTCGAGGGTGCACAGTGAGTGGCCTCAGTTATCTGCATAGTATATGGCCCCAGTTATGATGCACAGTATGTGGCTCCAGTTATGATGCACAGTGAGTGGCCCCAGTTATCTGCACAGTGAGTGGCCCCAGTTATCTGCACAGTGAGTGGCCCCAGTTATGATGCACAGTGTGTGGCCCCAGTTATGATGCACAGTGAGTGGCCCCAGCTTTTCTGCACAGTGAGTGGCCCCAGTTATTTGCACAGTGAGTGGCCCCAGTTATCTGCACAGTGAGTGGCCCCAGTTATGATGCACAGTGTGTGGCCCCAGTTATGATGCACAGTGAGTGGTCCCAGTTATGATGCACAGTATGTGGCCCCAGTTATGATGCACAGTGAGTGGCCCCAGTTATCTGCACAGTGTGTGGCCCCAGTTATGATGCACAGTGAGTGGCCCCAGTTATTTGCACAATGAGTGGCCCCAGTTATCTGCACAGTGAGTGGCCCCAGTTATGATGCACAGTGTGTGGCCCCAGTTATGATGCACAGTGAGTGGTCCCAGTTATGATGCACAGTATGTGGCCCCAGTTATGATGCACAGTGAGTGGCCCCAGTTATCTGCACAGTGTGTGGCCCCAGTTATGATGCACAGTGTGTGGCCCCAGTTATTTGCACAGTGAGTGGCCCCAGTTATCTGCACAGTGAGTGGCCCCAGTTATGATGCACAGTGTGTGGCCCCAGTTATGATGCACAGTGAGTGGTCCCAGTTATGATGCACAGTATGTGGCCCCAGTTATGATGCACAGTGAGTGGCCCCAGTTATCTGCACAGTGTGTGGCCCCAGTTATGATGCACAGTGAGTGGCCCCAGCTTTTCTGCACAGTGAGTGGCCCCAGTTATTTGCACAGTGAGTGGCCCCAGTTATCTGCACAGTGAGTGGCCCCAGTTATGAAGCACAGTGTGTCGCCCCAGTTATGATGCACAGTGTGTCGCCCCAGTTATGATGCACAGTGAGTGGCCCCAGCTTTTCTGCACAGTGAGTGGCCCCAGTTATCTGCACAGTGAGTGGCCCCAGTTATTTGCACAGTGAGTGGCCCCAGTTATGATGCACAGTGTGTCGCCCCAGTTATGATGCACAGTGAGTGGCCCCAGCTTTTCTGCACAGTATGTGGCCCCAGTTATTTGCACAGTGAGTGGCCCCAGTTATCTGCACAGTGAGTGGCCCCAGCTTTTCTGCACAGTGAGTGGCCCCAGTTAAGATGCACAGTGAGTGGCCCCAGCTTTTCTGCACAGTGAGTGGCCCCAGTTATCTGCACAGCGAGTGGCCCCAGTTATGATGCACAGTGAGTGGCCCCAGCTTTTCTGCACAGTGAGTGGCCCCAGTTATTTGCACAGTGAGTGGCCCCACTTATTTGCACAGTGAGTGGCCCCATCATGTTGCTGCTGCCGCTGCCTCCCTTACAAAAAAAAACAAAAACCTGTATGCTCACCTCAGTCGCTGCCCCCTGCTCATCAGCGTTGCGCCCTGCAGTGACTGTGCAGGCAGAGAGCGATAGCGCTCTCTGACCTGAATGTCACTGCAGGGGAAGCAAGACAGCAGAGCGCAGGGACAGGTGACTATGCCTCCCCCCCCGCGTTCATACTCACCGGGTCCTGGCGCTTGTCTCTGCAGCTCCTCTGCTTGTTCCATGTTGTCGGCGCTGCTCTCTTCCTGGTTCAGCGGTCACGTGGCACCCGCTCATTAAATATGCACATATTTAATGAGCGGGTACCGTTTAACAGCCGAAGCAGGAAGAGAGCAGCGCCGACAACATGTAACAAGCAGGGGAGCTGCAGAGAAGGGTGAGTATGATCTGACACCCCAGCTCCCCCTCCCCCGCCGATCCCCCCCGGTATATGACTCGTGTATAAGTCGAGAGGGGGACTTTCAGCCCAAAAAAATGGGCTGAAAATCTCGACTTATACACGAGTATATACGGTAATTAGAATAGCAGGAACACAATAGAAACTTTATTTTCTGCATTATATACAGTAACATTCAAAATAATAGCACTGTGTTCACAAACATGAGTTAATCACAAAATCTTTATACTAGTGATTATTTCCATGCATTGGGTACATCGCAAACTAATTCAAAACATGAAAATAACAAAAAATGAGCATTGGGCTGTTCTAAAGAAAAAGTCTCTGCATTTGTCTTTACAAACTCACAATATGTACTATTTTTTTGAGTATTTAGCACTCCTGTGAATCACTAACCTAATATTTAGTTATTCTGCCACTTGTCAACTGTTTTTCCCCACAATATTTTGACATTTGTTAGCTTTGCCTCAGAAATGGCATTTTTGATCTCACCCCACATGTTCTATCAGATTCAGGTCCGGGATTGGCTGGCCACTCCTATAACTTCAATTTTGTTGGAATGGAACCAAGATTTTGCTCGTTTACTGGTGTGTTTAGGGTCGTTGTCTTGTCGAAACACGCATTTCAAGGGCATATCCTCTTCAACGTAAGGCATCCTGACTTCTTGAAGTATTTTAATATATGCAAACTGGTCCATGATCCATGGTATGCGGTAAATAGGTCTGGCACCATAGTAAGAGAAACAAATCCATATATCATGATGCTTGCACCACCATGCTTCACCGTCTTCAGAGTGTATTGTGGCTTGAATGCAGAGTTTGGGAATCGGCTGACAAACTCTCTGTGGCCCTTGGGCCCAAAAAGAACACTTTTACTTTCATCAGTCTCCAAAATGTTTCTCCATTTCTCTTTGGACAAGTTGATGTGTTCTTTGGCAAATTGTATCCGCTTCAGTACATGTCTTTTTTTAAACAGTGGGACTTTGTGGGGACTTCATGCTAAGAGGTTAGCTTCACACAGACATCTTCTGTCACAGTACTGACAGGTAACTTGAGACTGTCTTTGATCATCCTGGGGCTGATCATTGGCTGAGCCTTTGCCATTCTGGCTATTCTTCCATTCATTCAAATGGTAGTCTTTCGTTTTCTTCAACATCTCTCTGGTTTGGCTTTCCATTTTAAAGCATTAGAGACATGTGGTAATATAATTTATACCAAAAACAGTGATTAATCTGGTTAGTCATAGAGTTGAGCGAAACGGGTTGGCCATATTCAAAAGTCGGCGACTTTCGCTGAAGTCAGGTTTCATGAAAGGAAACCCGACCATAGCGTGAGGTCGGCCACGAGGTCGGCGACCAGAGCGCCAAAGTCGCGTTTCAAAAGATGCTTCCAGCGCCCTTTTTCAGCCAATGATGGAGAACGCACACTGTGGGCAACGCGATGACATAGGCATCGGTCACCACCATCTTTGAGAAGGGCATGCAAGTGATTGGCTGGCTTTGTGTGGCGTCACAGGGGCTGTAAAAGGGCGTGAACGCCGACCGCCACCTTTCTTCTGCCGATATTAGCATTAGGGAGAGGTTGCTGCTGTTGATTCAGAATAAGGGAGAGCGTTAGGCAGGGAAGAAGAACCTAAAAACTGCTTCTGCTGTTAGCGATTTCCACTTACAACACAACACTTTGTGTGCAGTGACAGGGGAGGCTCTATTTTTGTGCATCAGCTCTGTTGGTTATTAGGCTGCCTTATAATGCTCCCTGATAGCTGCATTGCTGTTTGCACACTGCTGTGCAAACTTCTTTTTTAAAAGCAAAAATACTTCCTCTTTTCTGCACAGTTACCAAGCGTTCATTTTTCCACCCTTTTGTGTGTGCAGCAGTCCTGCTTATTAGGCTGCCTGCGTCCATACTTGGACTGAGAGCATCATTGTCAGCGTCCTCAAATCTCTAGTGAGATCCAAATTCTCACCAATCCTATAGACACCCTCCACCTTGTCATACACCATCCAATTTCAGCCTGTTACATTGAGGTGTAATCTCTCCTGGGCCTGAGACAATAGTTCTGCCTCCTCAAATCTATAGTGAGATTGTTAGGGGCTGGCGGAACACACCAAATAATAAGATGGTGTTTAGGTGCGTTCGCAGCCCGGGGTCCACCGTGCAGAGGTGTTAACTGCTGCTCGGTAATGGCGGACGCGATATGGCGGTGAAATAACGGCACACACGGGGTTAACCTCACCCAAGGTGTACCGAGGCGAACTCTTATGATTTAGAGCCGCACTACCGCAAATAATAGATGCCGTAGCCTGTTTTCGCTCACAGAGCTCGGCAGAGTAAGCGCTAGCATAACGTCACAGAACTCAGCCCTTAGACAGCAGGACTGAAGTCCCTCTAGACCGCTAGCGCCCGGCACCGCGACTGCGATACCAACAGGGATCAAATAAATGGCGTGTGCAAGTGTGCAGACGGCCGGTATGCACTGTGGCCTACAGGCTAGCCACTAGCAGGCGCTGACTCAGTCTCTAAACCCTAACAACAGACGTATCAAAGGGTAGGGGTTTCATAATGAGTCAGACACCAGATACATGCATCCATCATCATACACACCAAACTATTTGAGTCTATCTTAGCGCATGGCCGAGCGGCCATGCGAACCTTTTATAGCCGCAGGCGTCCGTGATCCTCCTTGCTTCTCGGATGGGCCAATCCGAACACGAGCAGGACCTGAGCACATGACCTTTGATCTCCAATGGGAGATCACTCCACAGGCATGCTCAGTGGCCCGACATGAGGACTTAGTCCCTGGAGGATCTTGCTGCTGAGCAGCATGCGTTGCCAAAGCTGAACCAGGGGTGGCAGCAGCAAGCAAACCCACGGAGCTGGTCTGGACAGAGCGCTGGGACCGATGAGTTTGCTGAGCAAGCTCCTCTGCGGCTGGGGAGGAATGGGAGACCGTCGGAGGCAAGGCTCGGGATTCCCGCTGTGCAGCGCCGGAAATCCGACGCCTAACATTACCCCCCCTCCTAGGGCCCCCTCCTCTCTGAGCCTCGCTCCGCTCAAACTCTGCAATGAGAAGAGGAGCGTGGATATTCTCCACCGGCTCCCAGGTCTGAGCCTCTGGACCATGACCCTTCCAATCCACCAAGTAAAACTTTTTGCCTTGCATCCCACGATGGCATTGACCTCAAACTCATCAGACGACTGATCTGATGTTCTGGCAGCTGGCTCAGAAAACCGGGACATGTGAACTGGCTTGAGGAGAGACACATGAAACGTGTCCGAGATAGCCAAGTGTGGTGGAAGGGCTAGACGGTAGACCACAGGATTAATCTGCTCGAGGACCTTGAAAGGACCGATGTAGCGTGGTGCGAACTTAGCGGATTCCACCCGCAGCCTGATGTTACGGGCAGAGAGCCACACTAAGTCGCCAGGAGCAAAGGTCAGAGCAGGGTGCTGGCGGGTATCAGTGGAGGACCTCATTCTCTCCTTGGAGACCCGGATAGCATCCTGCGTGCGGTCCCAAATGTCACGTGCTTCCACCGCCCAGTCTGCCACCCTAGAGTCGGTGGATGACATGGGCATGGGCACGGGGACGCGCGGATGCTGACCGTAATTTAAGAGAAATGGGGTCTGACCGGTGGAATCGGCTACCGCGTTGTTCAAGGCGAACTCCGCCCACGGCAGTAATGATGCCCAATCATCCTGCCTAGCCGAGACAAAATGTCGCAGATATGTCACCAGGGTCTGATTGGCTCTCTCCACCAACCCATTCGTCTCGGGATGATAGGCCGAAGAGAGATTTAGCTCAATGCTGAGCAGAGAACAGAGCTCTCTCCAGAACCGAGAAGCAAACTGGGGACCCCGGTCGCTGACAATCTTATCCGGCATGCCGTGTAGGCGGAAAACATGTTTAGTGAACAATGCTGCTAGGCCTCGTGCCGACGGTAGCTGAGAGAGTGGTACTAGGTGCACCATCTTGGAGAAATGATCGGTGATCACCCAGATGACGGTGCTGACACTGGACTTGGGCAGACCCACCACAAAGTCCATACCAACCATCTCCCAGGGCCTGTCCGCAACCGGCAGAGGATAGAGTAACCCAGCGGGCCGCTGCCGAGAGGGCCGATTCTGGGCGCAAGAGACGCACGCCTGAATATAGTCCTTGACGTCACGGGCCATATGCGGCCACCAGTACGTCCTCGCCAGTAGTTCAGTGGTCTGTTTGATCCCGAAATGACCTCCCACTCTGGACGAATGAGCCCACAGACTCAAGAGCAACCGGAGCCACGGTCCTCAGGCTCTCCGATAGGACTATCAGTCGAGGCTCCTCCTCTGATGACACCACAGAGCGAGAAAGAGCATCGGCTCGGACGTTCTTCTCCCCGGAGAGAAAATGTAGTGTGAAATGGAACCGGGAGAAGAACAAGGACCATCTGGCCTGACGAGAATTCAGCCGCTGAGCCGTCTGCAAATAGACCAAATTTTTGTGATCGGTGAACACCTGGAAAGGATGGCGAGCCTCCTCCAGGAGATGTCTCCATTCAGAGAAGGCCAGCTTCATTGCTAGCAACTCCCTGTCCCCGATGGAATAATTCCTCTCCGCCGGTGTGAAGGTCTTGGAGAAGAAGAAGCATGGGTGCTTCCGACCTTGCGAGTCCTTCTGGAAAAGGACCGTCCCAGCACCGACGGAGGAGGCATCCACTTCTAGAATGAATGGCTTATCTACATCAGGGCGATGTAGAATGGGAGCGCTAGCAAAATGGGACTTAATGGAGGCGAAAGCCTTGGAGACAGTCTCTGACCACAGTTTGGGGTTCGCACCCTTCTTGGTGAGGGCTACCACGGGTGCAACCAAAGTTGAGAAATGGGGAATGAATTGGCGATAGTAATTTATGAACCCCATAAAGCGCTGCACCGCTTTGAGAGAATGGGGTTCCTGCCAATCCATCACCGCCTGTAGCTTGGCAGGATCCATGGCCAAACCCTGGGCTGAGATGATGTAACCCAGGAAAGGCAAGGACTCCTGCTCAAACACACATTTCTCCAATTTGGCATAGAGGGAGTTGGCCCGCAGGAGATCGAAAACTTTGCGAACATCTCTCCGGTGGGAGTCAATATCTGGAGAAAAAATAAGAATATCATCCAGATAGACTATTACCGAGGTGGCAAGCATATCCCGGAAGATATCGTTCACAAAATCTTGGAAGACGGCTGGGGCGTTACATAGCCCGAAGGGCATCACCAGATATTCATAGTGCCCATCTCTGGTGTTAAATGCCGTCTTCCATTCGTCCCCATCACGGATGCGAATCAGGTTATAGGCTCCCCGCAGATCAAGCTTAGTAAACACTCTCGCTCCCCGTAGCCTATCAAATAGTTCCGATATCAGGGGCAGAGGATACTTGTTCTTAACGGTTATGGCGTTAAGTCCCCTGTAATCGATGCACGGACATAATTCCCCATTCTTCTTTTGGACAAAGAAGAATCCCGCTCCCGCCGGGGACACCGACTTCCTAATGAATCCCCTTGCCAGATTCTCCCTGATATACTGCGATATGGCCTCTGTCTCTGGGAGAGATAGGGGGTATACTCGACCCCGAGGAGGCTCAGCGCCGGGCAAGAGGTCAATAGGACAGTCGTAAGGGCGGTGCGGCGGAAGGATCTCCGCCGCCTTCTTGGAGAAAACGTCTGCATACTGCCGATATGGCTTGGGAAGCGAGGAGAGATCTGCAGGAACCTCAGAAGTAGCGACCTGAATGCAGTCCCTCAGACACCTACCCTCGCAGGACTTACTCCAAGCGAGGATTTTCCCCGAGGACCAGTCTATGTGGGGAGAGTGGGCCCGTAACCAGGGAACCCCTAGGAGGACCTGGTCGATACCTTCTGGCATCACAAGGAGAGACAGTGAGAGTCTCAGTGGAGCCGTCTGGTGGGTGATTTGGGACGGGAGTGTCGCCCCATTCACCACCCTAATGGTGACTGGCTGAGGTAGCAAGACCAGAGGGACTGCGTGTTGTTGAGCGAAGGCAGATGACATAAAGTTGCCCTCCGCCGCAGAGTCCACGCAAACCTCCACCATCAGAGTGGAAGACTTAAACTCTAATGCCCCTTTAAACAGGAGCTTGGAGGAGAAATTAGCTGTGTCTAGTAGGCCCCCTCCGATAACCACAAGACGGGGGCGTTTCCCGGCCGCTGTGGGCACTGGTTAGCGTGGTGCCCAGTCTGCCGACAACGGAAGCAGACTGGGGGTACCCGCACGGACCGGGCCCTGGACCCTGTGCAGGACACCTCCATGGCCTCTGGAGGCTCAGGCGGTGGGCCGAGGGGTTCCAGCGGTCTGGCAAAATTTGGAGCCAACTTATAGCGTTGGCGGGACCTGGAGCGCTCCAACCCTCGCTCAGTGAAGCGAACGTCAATCCGGGTGGAGACAGTAATGAGCTCCTCTAGGGTGGTGGGCACCTCCCTGGTGGCCAGGGCGTCCTTGACATGATCAGCCAGGCCTCTCCAGAATATGGGTATGAGCGCCTTATCTGGCCACTCCAGCTCAGAGGCCAGAGTTCTGAAGAGGATGGCATACTGGCTGACCAAAGACGAACCATGGGTTAGCACCAGCAACTGGAGTGCCGTATCATGTGTGACCTGAGGTCCCAGGAACACCTGTTTCAGAGCGACCAAGAAGTGGGTGGCACTCTGTACCAGGGGATCCCCACGCTCCCACAGTGGAGTGGCCCATTCCAAGGCCCTGCCCGACAGGAGGGAGATGATAAATCCCACCTTGGCCCGCTCAGAGGGAAATCGTGTAGCCAGCAGCTCCAGGTGAATGGAGCACTGACTCACGAAACCCCTACACGAAGCACTAACCCCTGAGAACTTCTCGGGCAGCGGGAGGCGGGACAAGGTCGGGGCAGGACTGGCCGTGGAGACACAAGCGACAGCCTCTGTAGCTGCCTGAACGGCGACCGAGGTAACATCCGCAGCTGAGGTGGAACGCTCTAGCGCTGCCAACCTACCCTGAAGTCCCTCTAGACCGCTAGTGCCCGGCACCGCGACTGCGATACCAACAGGGATCAAATAAATGGCGTGTGCAAGTGTGCAGACGGCCGGTATGCACTGTGGCCTACAGGCTAGCCACTAGCAGGCGCTGACTCAGTCTCTAAACCCTAACAACAGATGTATCAAAGGGTAGGGGTTTCATAATGAGTCAGACACCAGATACATGCATCCATCATCATACACACCAAACTATTTGAGTCTATCTTAGCGCATTGCTGAACGGCCATGCGAACCTTTTATAGCCGCAGGCGTCCGTGATCCTCCTTGCTTCTCGGATGGGCCAATCCGAACACGAGCAGGACCTGAGCACATGACCTTTGATCTCCAATGGGAGATCACTCCACAGGCATGCTCAGTGGCCCGACATGAGGACTTAGTCCCTGGAGGATCTTGCTGCTGAGCAGCATGCGTTGCCAAAGCTGAACCAGGGGTGGCAGCAGCAAGCAAACCCACGGAGCTGGTCTGGACAGAGATTCAAATTCTCACCAATCCTATAGACACCCTCCACCTTGTCATACACCATCCAATTTCAGCCTGTTACATTGAGGTGTAATCTCTCCTGGGCCTGAGACAATAGTTCTGCGTCCTCAAATCTATAGTGAGATTCAAATTCTCACCAATCCTATAGACACCCTCCACCTTGTCATACACCATCCAATTTCAGCCTGTTACATTGAGGTGTAATCTCTCCTGGGCCTGAGACAATAGTTCTGCGTCCTCAAATCCATAGTGAGATTCAAATTCTCACCAATCCTATAGACACCCTCCACCTTGTCATACACCATCCAATTTCAGCCTGTTACATTGAGGTGTAATCTCTCCTGGGCCTGAGACAATAGTTCTGCGTCCTCAAATCTATAGTGAGATTCAAATTCTCACCAATCCTATAGACACCCTCCACCTTGTCATACACCATCCAATTTCAGCCTGTTACATTGAGGTGTAATCTCTCCTGGGCCTGAGACAAGAGTTCTGCGTCCTCAAATCTATAGTGAGATTCAAATTCTCACCAATAGTAGATACACCTTCTACCTTGTTTTACAGTACCATATAGCTGGTGGTATTTTGGGTGCATTTTCACAAAAATGAGGAAGTATGGTGGAAGACGCCATGGAAGTGGGCGGGGGTTGCCAGCTGGTCCCTATGGTGGTGGTGTTGCATCTGTTGGTAGTGGCAAAAGCACAATAGCACCTAAGGCAGAAGGTGTTGAGCCTGCGTTATCGTCTGGCTCCACAAGGCCTTGAAGGCTCTCTTTTCTGGGAGTAGGTAAACCACTTTTAAAGCCGGAGCTTCAGGAACAAGTTTTGGCTTAAATTGCTGACAAAGCCTCCTGCTCTCTCGACTCCTCTTCTGAAGTTTCAAAAAATAAAAGCACTGAGTCAGCAGTGGAGGCTCCTGGTCAGGAACAACACCTTTCCTTGTGTCCTTCATCCCTGCCAAAAGTGAAGGATTGGGCAGGCCACACTACCGATTACGCCATGGAGCGCTTTTCACATACCATGCCTGGGTTAGCAAGTCAAATCGTGAATTCTCCAGTCCAAGATGAATCTGACATGGAGTGCACTGATGCACAGCCACTGCTAGATTTTTCTGCTGGTACATTCATTCAGAGCACTACATTGTCCTTGCAGTGTACTGAGGCAGAATCAGACCCTGATAAAACTCAGGTGCCCCTTCCCGCATACTATACCACCTTACACGGTGACACAGAGGAAGGTGCACATGAAATTGAAGAGGAGGTGATGGATGACCCAGTTGTTGACCCAGATTGGCATCCATTGGGGGAAGAGGGTGCCGCTGCCAATAGCGCAGAAGAGGAGGAGGAGGATTCGCAGCAGGCAACGACATCGCAACAGCTGTTATCTGGCATGATCGTAGCAGTCCAAAAACGTGTTACAAAAACCAAAAGAGTTGCAGGACAGCTTGGCCAGACGGTCAGATTAGCACAGTGTGCAAGGTCTCAAAATGTCTTCCATAGTAGGAAGAGTGCAGTGTGGCACTATTTTGAGCAAAATCCTAATGATCAGGCAAAAGTTATCTGTAAGAAGTGCGCAAAGACCTTTAGCCGAGGGAAAAATCTGAGAAATTTGAATACCAGTTGCATGCTTAGACATTTAACCACCATGCACTTGCAAGCGTGGACAGACTACCAAACCTCACTTACCACATGTGCACCTGCTCCGAATGAAGGTAGTCAGCAACGCTCCATCGCTTCCCCCACTGTAAGCCCACCGGTTAGCACACCACCAGCAGCAAATGTCAAGGTGTCATCGCAAGGGCAAAGCAGTCATGGAATCACAATGTTATTGCTACGAAAGACTGAATCTAGGCCATCAGCAACACCACCAACACCATCACCAATCCTCTCTGTCTGCCATGTCCACCGCTATTTCCACCATATGCAGCTCTCAAGTCCAGCTCACCCTACCAGAGACTCTGAGAAGGACGAGAAAGTACTCATCCTCTCATCCGCGTACACTGGCTTTGAACGCCCACATTGCCAAACTAATCTCGTTAGAGATGATGCCCTACCGGTTGGTTAAAAGCAAAGCTTTCCGCGAGCTCATGGCCTACATAGTACCACGCTATGACCTACTCAGTCGGCACTTCTTTTCACGAAAAGCCATCCCAGCCCTGCACGTGCATGTGAAAGACAGCATTGTCCATGCACTCAAGCAATCAATGAGTGGAAAGGTGCACCTCACAACAGATGCATGGTCCAGTAGGAATGGCCAGGGCCGTTATGTGTCCATCACTGCGCACTGGGTTAATGTGGTGGATGCAGGGTCCACAGGGGACAGCGGCGGTGGGACTGTGCTGCCTAGCCCACTGTATAGGAAACAGTTGGCTGTAGGCGTTCAACCCTCCTCTTCCTCCTCCTCCAGAAGCGAAAGCTCGTCCACAGAGCGCAGTCGCACGAGCACTCCATCCGCAGCTGCCAGTGTTGCACACGAGTTGTCCCACTATCGAACAGCTAGTGGTAAGCATCAGCAGGCTGTGTTGAAGATGATGTGTTTGAGCGACAACAGACACACCGCGGAGGCCGACTACTTGCAGCGACAAACAGAGTCATGGCTGGGCAGTCTACATCTTGAGGCAGGCAAGGTAGTTAGTGATAATGGCTGGAATTTTGTGGCAGCCATAGCCCTTTCAAAACTCAGACACATACCTTGCCTGGATCACACCTTGAACCTGGTGGTGCAGTGCTTCCTCAATAATTATCCGGAGTTAACACCCCTGCTCCATAAGGAGCGAAGACTGTGCTCGCACATCCGCCGGTCGCCCGTACACTCCAGTCGTATGCAGAAACTGCAGCGATTGCTCCACTTTCCCAAGCACCGCCTAATTATCGACGTTGCAACAAGGTGGAACTCCACCCTGCACATGGTTCAGAGGCTGTGCGAACAGAGGCAGGCTATAATTCATTTGTGGAAGGATACACGGGCAGGCAGTTTGCAGGCAGACATGGAGTTGTCTGGTGTGCAGTGGTCGAAGCTGAAAGACCTCTGTAAAGTCCTTCAGTGTTTTGAGGAATGCACACGGCTGGTAAGCGCAGACGACACCATCATAAGCATGAGCATCCCACTTATGCGTCTGCTCATGCAAACTTTGACGCACATTAAGGAGCAGGCGTCTGCAGCTGAGGAGGAAGAGGAGGAGGGAAGCCTTGATGACAGTCAGTCATTGTCTGCTCAGGGAACTCTCCTGGACGAGGTGGAAGAAGAAGAGGAGGAGGAGGATGATGGGGATGATTATTTTGGGGAGGAGGATGCTTCTCAGGGGGCAAGAAAAAATGTTGGCATGGCAAGGTCAGGTACAGGGTTTGTGCGTGACTGGAGGGATGTTTATTTGCCAGAAAGTGCTCCTCCACCCAGCACTCGCAGTGCCTCATTGACACCTGGAACATTAGCCCACATGTCTGATTATGCCTTGCAGATCCTAAAAAGGGACCCCCGCATTGCAAAAATGATGAATGATGACGACTACTGGTTGGCCAGCATCCTGGATCCATGCTATAAAGGCAAATTCCAAAACATCATGCAACAGGAGAACCTAGAGCTAATATTGGCTAACAAACAAGCAACTCTGGTAAACCGTTTGTTTGAGGCAATCCCAGCACACAGCAGCGGTGATGTTTTCCAACGAGCCGTAGGGGGCAACATGGAAGAGGTGTTCATGGTGCACACAGCTGAAGTGGCGTTGGACACAGGGGTTTCATGACCATGTTGTGGACTGTTTTTTCAAGTACCGCTCACACGACTGGCAATACTGCATCGATTGCAAGTGACAGGAGACAGCAGTTGTCAACTATGGTAACAAACTACTTCTCATCCCATATCAATGTTCTCCCTCACCGGTCATTCTCCTTTGACTATTGGGCCAGTAAATTTGACACCTGGCCTGAATTGGCACAATATGCCTTACAGGAGCTCGCTTGCCCTGCTGCTAGTGTGTTATCTGAACGAGTCTTCAGTGCTGCTGGATCAATCCTGACAGAAAAAAGGACCCGTCTGTTGACCCAAAATGTTGATCTAACCTTCATTAAAATGAACCATGCATGGGTTTCAAAGGATTTTGTCCCACCCTCCCCTGCTGACACGTAGGTTGCCAGAAAAAATGGCTTGCTTTTGTCCTCTTCCGCGGACTTTTCCAATTACTCCATTTGCAGCTGCTGAATGTCCAACATCAACATATGCCATTTTTTCCACCTCCCTAACTGGGCTGCATCCCCCCACAGGGCAGGGGTCAGCACCTGGCGCACGCACCTGTGCAAGTCCCGTTGCCCTGGACAGGTAGGTGGGCTCACTCTTGGGTGTTGGCACTGGCACAGCGTCCCTCATAGTACAATCAAGTGTCTCTGACGGTGGGGGTGCACACCCGCCGTCAGACACACCGGTGTACTATGAGGGGCCCTGTGCCAGTACCGCCGCCCATGATTGTGCCCCCCCATGCTTGCTCAGGGCACCAGCACTTGCAATACTTACCTCTCCCTGCTCCACCACTGTGTAGTCTGGCCTGTTAAATACTTCACTGGGACTGCCAATACAAATTTGGTGAAATGATAGATGATGGTTAAAACGTAGCTATGCCCTGTCCTGCTGGGCTCTATCTTCAGATGATCAATGGCTTCCATTTGTTATGGACGTCGACTTACAATGAGATGCAGTGGTGGTTTATCATCAGCTTTCACGGTTTTCCTACTCACAGACGTGTGACATTCCTGCCCACATTTTTAAATGTGTCCTCTCATGCCAATCCAATAGACTCGCCTACGGCCTGTGGCTTGTGTCATTTGCACTCCAAAGTTACCTGACAGATCATGATAGGCAGTGAGGACAATGTCTACATCTCTCCCTGTGATCACAATTTGATGGAGATGAGTAACGGAGATGGGTTCCACAGTACTGCGATACAGCAAACCTTTCTTCACAAGAACTGTTTTCGCTGTCTCCACAGACAAAGTAATTGAGAGTCAGCATTGCCTCTGAGAATTCTCCTGGGAGTTTTTACTGTGATTAGTAATTCTAAAATTTCTGCAATCAGTCGACTTTCCGTCTGTTCTTGTATCCATCTAGTTTTCTCTTGCGGAGAGTCTGGACTGTCTTACTGAGACTGAAATATATATGAAGATTGAAAAATACCCCAACAGTGTATACTGGTGTAGGCTTCGAATACATAACCCTTTTCTACTTTTTAGATTCTTCTCTAATCCATACTGAGGCTGTAAGTGTCTTTGTTGGACTCCGGAAATATACACGCAGATTTTTAATGTTTAAACTATGCTATATATACCTGCTATCCAGTGATACTGTACCCTTTCTCAACTTTCTACAATCACTTCGAATCCATACTGGGCCTGAGACCCTCTGAGTCTGCCTCCTGATATATAGACATAGGTTTTTAATGTTTAAACTATGCTATATATACCTGCTATCCGGTGATACTGTACCCTTTCTCAACTTTGTACAATCACGTTGAATCAATACTGGGCCTGAGACCCTCTGAGTCTGCCTCCTGATTAGAGATGAGTGGTGTTCGAGTCGACCTGTTCGCCAAGTTAAAATTCCAGCTGTTTTGGGCGGTGTTCGAGCCGTTGGTCGAACTCGAACACTTTGCTTAAAATTTGGCTGTTCAAGGTTCCGTTCGAGAACGGTTCGTTCACCAAAAGCGTAACTTCATTTTCACATTAATAATGGTTTTCAATGTTAATAGACTGTTTCATGGCATAGTAGCGGTGTGTGGTAGCAAGCGGTGTAGTACACCTGTCAAGGAGCTACACCGTGTGTGTTTCTAATTATTTTTTACCGCATCTTGTCCAGAAAATCCTTTTGGGCCTTGTAGCACTGTCTGCTACTCAGCAGAGGAACGCACCTGTGAACCAAGCTATGCCGCCTGGCCTGTTTATGCAAGAACTGCGTGCTACTCAGCATAGGAGCCCAGCTGTTAAGCAAGCTACATCACCTGTGGTTTGTACACTTAATTTTTCGACATTCTTTCTGGAATGCCGGTTAGGCCTAATTCCAGAATTCCGGTTGACCTGCACTTACTGGGAAATCCTCATTCGCGGGGAAGAATTGTAATCCCAGATGCCCATCACTAATGTGGTTCAGTGGGTTATCTGCACCTGTAAGTGACACACGCTGGACCTTTCAGTGTAGCGCGCATGCAGCCCCGGACAAGTAAGGGCATGACAGACCTGTTATTGATCGATCTCGCATGCCAGAGCCTCGCGTGTCCCTCTAGTAAGCTTGACGCATACCGCGGGGGCATGCCGGAGTCTCGTTCGTTAACGGAATTAAGCTGACAAATCGCTAGCACAGCTAAAAGCGGACATCCACCACCACACACAGAATCAACACCACCACCCACAGAATCAACAAAGCTTGCAATCTGTCAATCTTTTCTGTAGCTGGCATGGTTGAAGTGTCTCGGGTGGAGTCGAATTAAGCCGCAGGCTCCACTCCTGGTGGTGCCCTTCTGGACATTCCTTTAAGGTTCAGCTTTGCAACCATACTGCCCCCGGAAACCAAACACTTTGCCTTCATGGACGCTGTTCGGAGATTCGTGGGAATAACGCCGCCCGATCAGTTGGCCTAATTTATGGTGGGAAGTCCGACGGTATATGATCGTCTTTGATTTCAGATTTTTACTGTTTTTTGATATTTTACATTTTTATTCCAGCCTTTCTTGACTTCATAAGGGCATGACATGCCTATATCTGTGTCTCCTCCTCCTATTTTTACTCCTCCACCTCATTTCTACATGTAGTTGCTGTTTTCCATATGTTATTTTTGTATTCTGAGCATTTTGTCTGCTTTGGGACACCTTTTAAGGTGTTTTGTAATTGTTTTCTATGTGTTTGTATGTGTTTGTGTTTGCCTGCCATTGTTTTCAATGGTGTTCGACGTTGTTCGTTGAACATTCGACAAACATTCAACGAACTTGCCTCATGTTCGACGAAACAAAACGAACTGGAACACTAGCGGGGTGGCTCAACACACTACTCCTGAATATATAGACATACATTTTTAATGTTTAAACTATGCTATTATACCTGGCATCTGGTCATACTGTACGCTTTCTGCCAGGAAGTCCTCCTCCACCCACCACTCAAAGTGTATCATTGACACCTGAAACATTGTCCCACATGTGTGATTATTTCTTGCGGATCTTCGTGTTATATTGTGGTGTGATCCATCCTGAGCGTGTGAGTGTCTATGGGTTACTCCTGCAATTTAGATGTACATTTAAAAATTACCCCAACACTAGTGTATACAGCTCTCCGCTTGTGATACATTACCCATTTACTGCTTTTTATATTCTGGTCTAATCCAAACAGACCAAGTCAGAGTTATTTTCTGACTGTGGAAATAAATACTGAGATTGACAACAATGACCCCTACACTGTGTACAGCTGTACTCTTCAGATCCATTACCGTTTTACAGCTTTTTATATTGTATTGTAATCTATACTGAGCCTGAGAGCGTCTGTGTCTGCCACCTGAAATATCTATGGAAATTTAGAATGTTTAAACTATACTATATATACTTGCTATCTGATGATACTGTACACTTTTTCTACTTTTTATATTCTTGACTAATCCATACTGAGCCTGTGAGCGTCTCTGTGTGATTGATGGTATATATAGGGAGATTGACAATCATCCTTTGACTGTATAGAGCTGTACGCTTCTGATACAGTAACATATATCTGATGTTATTTTGGGTTCATGTTCTGCAACATTTTGAAGTTTGGTGGAAGAGGCCGTGGGTGTGGGGGGGCCTGCTGGTGCTGATGGTGGTGGTGCATCTGCTGGTAGTGGCAAAAGCAAAATGGCAGCTAAGGCAGGAGGTGTTGAGCCTGCATCATGGTCTGGCTCCGGAACGCCTGGAAGGCTACCATTTCTGGGAGTAGGTTAATCGCTTTTAAAGCCGGAGTATCAGGAACTGGTTTTGGTTTAGGCTAGTTTCACACTTGCTTTTTTTTGCAGCGCATTTTTCCCGCAAAAAAACGCATTAAAAAAACGCATACAAATGCATACAAACGCTGCGTTTTTTTCCAGCATTTTAATGCGCATGCAGGAAAAAAACGCAGCGTTTTTGCGCGTTTGTATGCGTTTTTTGTGCGTTTGCGTTTTTTTACAGATTTTGGAAAAACCCCACAAAAAAGAAAAAACAACCATTCAACAACACACAAGACCAATGGGACTTCATTGTGGGTGTGGTATGTTAATATATATAGACCCTGTCTACAGTATTCTTCACATTTGCTTGATTCTTCTCGTGACCATGGATCTGCGCTGGAAGAGTTTTCACTTCAACTTGGATTTGGACATCGCGATGGCTCAGGCGTATGCAGTTGCTTGCCATGAACAAAGGAAGAGAGAGAGGCAGCGAAGACGGCAGCGTATGTGGATACATCCGATTGTTGAACTCCGGGAGAGCCGTGGGGCATACCACACCCTCTACAGCGAGCTACGTGCAAACCCGGAGAAATTTACTGATTATATCCGGATGTCCCACGAAAGTTTCATGGATTTGCTTGCTCGTGTCCAACAATCCATCCGGAGACAGGACACACAGCTCCGTCGTGCGATTCCTCCTGAGGAACGGCTACTGGTGACATTACGGTATGTTTTAAAAACAAAGGGGTGTGGTCTGATGTTTTTTTTTGTAAATTTAGTATTCAAAACCTTGGGTAATTAGTTTTCGTGAATGTACTAATATTTTTTTTTTATAGTTTTTCAAAATAATATACATAAATATTAATTTTACTTCTTTGTCTGTTCACAGATTCCTGGCGACTGGAGAAACCCTATCCTCACTACACTTCCAGTACCGTATTGGAATCTCTACCTTGTCTGGAATTGTTGCTGACACCTGCCGGGCTCTCTGGAATGTTCTTTGCCCAGAATTTATGCCCCTGCCCACCGCTGAAAAGTGGATGGAAATTGCTGACAAATTCTGGACAGTATGCAATTTTCCCAACTGTTTGGGAGCTGTTGATGGGAAACACATACGGATCATCAAACCCCAAAGAACGGGATCTGAGTACTATAATTACAAAAAGTACTTTTCAATAGTACTCATTGCAATTGCGGATGCCGGATGTATGTTTGTAGCAGTGGACATTGGAGCATTTGGCCGTGGTAATGACTCGCAGGCTTTTAAAAACTCAGACATGGGCCGGAGGTTGTATGGCAACCAATTTAATTTCCCTATGCCACGGCCTCTTCCTCACACCGAAGCTCCGCCACTGCCCTTTGTAATGGTTGGCGATGAGGCTTTTCAAATGTGCGGAAACTTACTGAAACCCTACTCCAGCCGGGACTTGGACCACACCAAAAAAATTTTTAATTACAGGCTGACCAGGGCCAGAAGAACTGTCGAGTGTGCTTTTGGGATTCTTGTTTCCAGATGGCGAATTCTGGGCACGGCCATTAATCTTAAACTTGAAACAGTCGATGAGGTGGTGAAGGCCTGTGTGGTTCTACATAACTTTGTGATGGCTAAAGAGCACCCGACCTTTGAACTGGACGATGATGCTCCTAACCCATTGCCTGAATTCACTCAGCACACTCTCAGGTCATCCGTTGAAGTTGGCCAAATGAGGGACAAATTTGCGGCCTACTTTATTTCTGATGTAGGACGGGTGCACTGGCAAGATGAAATGGTGTAATGTTGTTGTTTATGGTAATAAAAATCCTTATTTGATACCATTACTGAGTGCACTATATTTTTTAAACTCCAATTAATTAAAAAACTTCCCATGTATAACTGAATTTTGTTATGTTCACACACCTGGGCAGGTAAATACACATACGAGTTAAAATGCAGCATTGCTAGTCTGCGTGAAATATATTGGAATGAGCAAAGCTGCAGGCCATGAATCAGGAAACCATTTTTTTTCAAGAGAAAATTGTGCAACTAGTTTAAAACAAAGTATGTGATTTTCTCAAAACACAACCCTCAAAACCCAACCCCAATGAAAGTCCATGGGGAATACAAGTCAGCATTGAGTGGATGAATGTAATCTGCTCATGTAATCTGCTCCATTACAAGTTATTACACTAGGCCTTGGAATGACTATACTAGGCCGTGGTATTTCAAATATGAGTATAGTAGGCCTTGGGGCTAGTAGTATAGTAATATGTGAAATACCACGGCCTAGTATAGTCATACCAAGGCCTACTGTAATAACTCGATTTTTAACAACTAGCATCTTGTTTCACAAAAAACAAAGTGGTGAAACTAGAAAGAAACTTATTTTTTAGACAAGTTTCAACAATTTGTTTTTCATGAAACCAGATTCTATTTGGTAAAACTAGAGTTATTACACTAGGCCTTGGAATGACTATACTAGGCCGTGGTATTTCAAATATGAGTATACTAGGCCTTGGGGCTAGTAGTATAGTAATATGTGAAATACCACGGCCTACTGTAATAACTCGATTTTTAACAACTAGCATTTTTAACAACTAGCATCTTGTTTCACAAAAAATAAACTGTTGAAACTAGAAAGAAACTTATTTTTTAGACAAGTTTCAACAGTTTGTTTTTCATGAAACCAGATTCTATTTGGTAAAACTAGAGTTATTACACTAGGCCTTGGAATGACTATACTAGGCCGTGGTATTTCAAATATGAGTATAGTAGGCCTTGGGGCTAGTAGTATAGTAATATGTGAAATACCACGGCCTAGTATAGTCATACCAAGGCCTACTGTAATAACTCGATTTTTAACAACTAGCATCTTGTTTCACAAAAAACAAACTGGTGAAAATAGAAATAAACTTATTTTTTAGACAAGTTTCAACAGTTTGTTTTTCATGAAACCAGATTCTATTTGGTAAAACTAGAGTTATTACACTAGGCCTTGGAATGACTATACTAGGCCGTGGTATTTCAAATATGAGTATAGTAGGCCTTGGGGCTAGTAGTATAGTAATATGTGAAATACCACGGCCTAGTATAGTCATACCAAGGCCTACTGTAATAACTCGATTTTTAACAACTAGCATCTTGTTTCACAAAAAACAAACTGGTGAAAATAGAAATAAACTTATTTTTTAGACAAGTTTCAACAGTTTGTTTTTCATGAAACCAGATTCTATTTGGTAAAACTAGAGTTATTACACTAGGCCTTGGAATGACTATACTAGGCCGTGGTATTTCAAATATGAGTATAGTAGGCCTTGGGGCTAGTAGTATAGTAATATGTGAAATACCACGGCCTAGTATAGTCATACCAAGGCCTACTGTAATAACTCGATTTTTAACAACTAGCATCTTGTTTCACAAAAAACAAACTGGTGAAACTAGAAAGAAACTTATTTTTTAGACAAGTTTCAACAGTTTGTTTTTCATGAAACCAGATTCTATTTGGTAAAACTAGAGTTATTACACTAGGCCTTGGAATAACTATACTAGTCCATGTTATTTCACATATGACTATACTAGCCCTTGGGTTGGTTTTTAACATGTATTTACCCATCAGTGTGTGTGAGCGGCGCAAACAACATTAATGAAACTTATTAATGGTGAACCACAAATGTTAATTTATTTTTTATCACAAAAAAAAAACTAAAAATTATTTTTTACGGCGTTTGGGGGCAGATGGTTTCAATTTGGGGGTGTGCAGGAAATATGCAACACTTGCAGTTGAAGACGGTGTTTGAGGGGAAGGGGCAACAAAACTTGTGGGGGAAGGTAGTCCAGTTAAGGGAATTAAACTTGGAACACTTGTAGGAGAGGAAATCTGTTCAGTTACATTAGTTGTAATGGCATGTCGCCGTAGGCTTGTGTGCCTGGACCGACTTTGGCCCAATGCCCGCCTTGATTGATTTCGCCTTGAAGTAGGGGCAAATATGGAATGTAGGTCCCCCGTCTGCTGGTATGGCTGCTGCTGCTGAGGTGGCGGCTGCTGCAGAGGTGGCGGCTGCTGCTGAGGTGGCGGCTGCTGCTGAGGTGGCGGCTGCTGCTGAGGTGGCTGCTGCTGCTGAGGTGGTTGCTGCTGCTGCTGAGGTGGCGGCTGCTGCTGAGGTGGCTGCTGCTGCTGAGGTGGCGGCTGCTGCTGAGGTGGCTGCTGCTGCTGAGTTGGCTGCTGCTGCTGAGGTGGCTGATGCTGCTCTTCGTTGTCAGTGCTCGTCCTTGCAGGAGGACTGGTGGCGGCAGTGATGGCCCAGGTTTGCAGAGTGGTGGTGGCAGGGCTACTACATGTTGTTGTAGCGGCAGGGCTGTTCCATGTTTGCCTAGTGGTGGCTGAGCTCCACGCATGCATGGGATTGGCGGTGGTGCTCCAGACAGGAGCAGCGCTTGCCATGGTGGTGTCGGTGAAGTGACCAGCTGCACTCAGACTTGTGGTGGTGTAACGGTGGGTGTCCTGGCTTTGAATAGAGGTGTCCGTGCAGTGGTATGCAGCACAAGTCGGTAGTGAGGTGAAGCGAGTCAATGGTGGCACAGGTGGAAAGGACACCACTGACTGCTGACCGTACCGATTATGCTGCATAGCCTGCAAGAAAGCATTGTTGCAGGCCTGCAGCACATTCAGCTGTTGATCAGGACTAAGGTGTTCCGCCATGCCCTTTTCAATCTTACTAAAAAAATGGTGTGCTGGTCTGTTGAGGTCGGCCTCCAGACGGTCAAGGCGCTGTTCTACAGAATTGAAGCGGTGTTCAAAGTGGTTAAAACCACGTTCCATGAGTGCAAAACCGCTTTCAACTCTGTCGGACAGTGACTTGAGGCTGGAATTAAATGTCTCGCTCAAATGCATAAACTCGGGCAAGACATTCCTGTCCAAGGCCCTCTGCCGCTGGCGGGTAGTGCCCGCATAACCAGTGGCAGAGACCTGGGACAGGGGAACACCTGATGGCCCAGCTTCCTGGTCACCAGCTGTGTGTGTGGCTGACCTGCAAGGTGCTTCCTGGCTGTTGGATGGCTGGGACGGGTCAGAGGACGTCCGAGGAAGGACCGCTCCAGGGCCAGGTTGCAGGGTGCTGCTCCAGGTGCTGTGGAAGAAAGGAAAATCATTACTACCATGCCTTTACAAGAAGCATCAGCTGTGGATTAGAAAAACACAGATTAATAAAAATAAAAACCCAAAATGTATAATACTTACGATCTTGTGGCAAGGACCGGTCTTAGGAACTGCAACGCGTGATAGTGACGGTATCTAGTTCTGGTCCTTGACGCAGATCCACTGTGAACCTGGCCCTCAGCACGAACATCACTGTTGAAGCGGTCCTTGATCGAACGCCAACGTGTTCGGACTTTGTCCACTGTTGATAAAAAAAAACAGTGCCGTCAAGGACAACAGTCACTGCGGCACAATGTAGCAATACAATACTCAAAGCAGTCACTGTAGACCCCGATGACACTGTTGGGTTTCCTGCTAGAATACGCCAAGCACGAAACCCAACAGTGCCGTCAAGGACAACAGTCACTGCGGCACAATGTAGCAATACAATACTCAAAGCAGTCACTGTAGACACCGATGACACTGTTGGGTTTCCTGCTAGAATACGCCTAGCACGAAACCCAACAGTGCCGTCAAGGACAACAGTCACTGCGGCACAATGTAGCAATACAATACTCAAAGCAGTCACTGTAGACCCCGATGAAACTGTTGGGTTTCCTGCTAGAATACGCCTAGCACGAAACCCAACAGTGCCGTCAAGGACAACAGTCACTGCGGCACAATGTAGCAATACAATACTCCAAGCAGTCACTGTAGACCCCGATGAAACTGTTGGGTTTCCTGCTAGAATACGCCTAGCACGAAACCCAACAGTGCCGTCAAGGACAACAGTCACTGCGGCACAATGTAGCAATACAATACTCCAAGCAGTCACTGTAGACCCCGATGAAACTGTTGGGTTTCCTGCTAGAATACGCCTAGCACGAAACCCAACAGTGCCGTCAAGGACAACAGTCACTGCGGCACAATGTAGCAATACAATACTCCAAGCAGTCACTGTAGACCCCGATGAAACTGTTGGGTTTCCTGCTAGAATACGCCTAGCACGAAACCCAACAGTGCCGTCAAGGACAACAGTCACTGCGGCACAATGTAGCAATACAATACTCAAAGCAGTCACTGTAGACCCCGATGACACTGTTGGGTTTCCTGCTAGAATACGCCTAGCACGAAACCCAACAGTGCCGTCAAGGACAACAGTCACTGCGGCACAATCTAGCAATACAATACTCAAAGCAGTCACTGTAGACCCCGATGAAACTGTTGGGTTTCATGCTAGAATACGCCTAGCACGAAACCCAACAGTGCCGTCAAGGACAACAGTCACTGCGGCACAATGTAGCAATACAATACTCAAAGCAGTCACTGTAGACCCCGATGACACTGTTGGGTTTCCTGCTAGAATACGCCTAGCACGAAACCCAACAGTGCCGTCAAGGACAACAGTCACTGCGGCACAATGTAGCAATACAATACTCAAAGCAGTCACTGTAGACCCCGATGACACTGTTGGGTTTCCTGCTAGAATACGCCTAGCACGAAACCCAACAGTGCCGTCAAGGACAACAGTCACTGCGGCACAATACAGAGCAGGGAAATACTCACTAAACGCCTTTTTGGAGGATGCTGTGGCGCTGTCCCAGCCATCCATCAACGCTGCGGCCACCTCATTCCATAGCCGCCGGGTCACCACATTGTCCTTGTACAGCCGGTCACGGCTGTCCCACAACGGCGAACGCTCCTGGACCAGGCTGATGAGCTGCTCATTATCCAGGTAGACGTCTTCATCCCGTTGTGGAACCTAGACAAAACACATTCATTAGAATAATCAAATTTAAATTGAATAAAAAGTTACAAAAAAAGAAACAAAAAAATGAGTAAAAATAGAAGATAAAAAATAAAGAACATTACAAATCATTTGATACTTACATTCCGTATCACCACCGGGACTTGGCTTCGCTGCTCCTGCTCTTCGCCCTCACTAGTGCCGTCCGCAGATGATGATGACGATGTCTTAAGAAAGTTGAAAAAAACGTAAGAGATTTGGAGAAGCAGCAGATATACTTACCAGATGCACGAAAATAATCACCTCACGGTCTGCTTGCGCCAATTCCTGCCGCGATGGGGAATACTCTGATTCTGAAGACATACTGCATGTAAAAATAATAAAAATCATTAGTACATACATAATTTAAAAGGACAGGCATATAATGTAATATACTCACATTCTTCGCTGATATAATGGGTTCTTGGTTGACTGTCTGCTCTTCAATCTCTCAGTGTAGTAGTGGCAGAGTTTTGGCAGGCACCTCCTTTATATAGACTTTTTTTTTTTGACTTTAGAAGATTCTAACTAGGATAAAAAGTGGACACCACCCAAAAAACGCAGCGCTAAAAAATCGCATACCTGCGCATGCCAGTGCGCACGTATGCGCATCCATAGGTTATAATGGCCATTTTTAGCGCAAAACGTGCGCATACGTGCGCATGCGCTTTTTTCCAGGGCCAAAAAATGCAACATGCAGCGTCTGGAAAATACCAACGCACACCCCAAAAAAACGCAGCGCATGAAAATCGCATACATGCGCTTACAAGCGCGCATGTATGCGCACCCATGTTAAATATAGGGGAAAAATCGCATGCGCACGTATGCGTTTTTTTCCAGCGCTAAAAAACGCAAATGTGAAACCAGCCTTACATTGCCGAAACAGACTCCAGCAAATATGCCCTCCTCTTCTGAAGTTTCAAAAAATGCAAGCACTGAGTCATCAAGTGCTGGCTCCTGGTCACGAAGAACCCCTTTCCTTGTGTCCTTCACCCCCACCAAAAGTGAATGATGCAGCAGGTCACACTTTACATTAGTAAGTGTAGCTCTTTCTATCATACCATGCCTGGGTTATCAAGTCAAATCATGAATTCCCCAGTCCAAGATGAATCTGACATGGAGTGTGGGTGGCCAGCCAGGGCAGTGGGGTTAATTGGTACCGGACCGGTGTCTCAGATGGATGTGTCACGTTGGTGGTGATGACCCGTTCCGTGGTCCTGGGCGTCCATGCAAAGGGGTGAATAACGTTTATAGGTGAATGATACGTGACGCCACCTGTGGTTTCTGATCAGATTGACCCGCGCTGCAGTGTTGCTTCTCTGGGACAGATGTTGTGGTGCAGCTAAGATGTAGAAGCCCTGCACAGGTAGGGCCGTAGTCGCAGGGCAGATGAAAGAGTTGGTAGATGGTGTGCAGTGCAGGATGTAGCAGAGCCGTGCGCCAGGCGCAGGAGAAAGATGACAGACACAGTCGTGCAGTTCCTTTACCTGTACTTGGTAAGTGCCGTCCAGGACCCAGAGTACAGATGGAGAATGAGTTGATCAGCCTGGAAGCAAATTTGGAATTCTCTCTCTGCAGATAGGTAGTGTGGCCTCCGTTCTAGTGCTTATCTGAGGTACTCGCAGTACTGAGTTCACTGAAGCTCCCCCTGTTGACTCTCTTTTGGAACTTTCTCGTATGGCAGGCAGCCATAGCCTTTTCCTTCTGGCTCACACACGTCGATGCTGGGGCCGCCGAGCCTTAGTTGGGAACAGAGCATTTATAACTGCTGCTACTTCCGGTTTCTGTTGCAGGACCGTCAGTATCCCTATAAACTTGGAGACCGGAATCCCGACCATGCGCTCCAGCTAGGAGTGAGCCTTAACTCTGCTCATCCTCCAGCTCCCCTTCTCACGTCCACATACTTCCCCTTCCCTTCACAGACTGCCCTAACTTACCTCCTCCCGACCACAGAGAGCAGCCCCTCAGCAGTCAGGTACAGAGGTCTCCCTGCTGGCCTGGAGTGGGAACTGTGTTGTGTGTTGGTTTAACTGCTAGAGAGATCCATTGTTGCTCCCAAGCATGACATCACACTCCCTAGGAGGAAGGTAATGCCACTGTGGCGACCGTACTCCTGGGGGCGCCATAAGTGCACTGATGCCCAGCCACTGCTAGATGATTCTGCTGGTACATTGACCCAGACCACTACATTCCCCTCGCACTCTACACAGCCAGAATCTGACCCTGATGAAACTCAGATTCCCCTTCCCGCATACTATACCACCTTACATGGTGACAAAGAGGAAGGTGCAGATGAAAGTGCAGGTTCCTTGAGCAGGTGGGGGGCATACTCATGGGTTACGGCACTGGCACAGGGCCCCTCCTAGTGAGGGGCCCTGTGCCAGTGCCGTCGCCAACGAGTGGGCCCCCCCTGCTTGCTCAGGATCACAGCACTTGCAAAGTTGAAATACTTACCTCTCCCTGCTCCACCGCCGTGACGTCTTCCGCATTTCCTGACTGTGACATTCTGGTCAGAGAGCGCGATGACATCACGACTGTACGCCCTCTGCCTAAACAATCCAAGTGCAGTGAGATGGAAGATGGGGATGACGAGGAGTCCAGACTAGTACAGGGATTCACTAGTGAGGAGACTTATTTAATTGTTTTCATTGTTGGGACAGCTATTTTTGGGGAGCATTATACTCTGGAGAATGATATATGAGGCCCACCATACACTGGAGCATTCCAAAGGTGGACATCAGACATTGGAGCAGCATTTACAGGGCCCATTATGCACTAGAGCATTAGAAATGGGGTCCTTTATATATGGAGCATAATTTGGGCCCATAACACAGTGGAGCATCATCCACGGAGACCAACATATACTGTAGCATTATGTGGAGCTCATCATATACTGTTTCAAACATTATATGGGACCAATGATTCTGTATGGAGAACTATATGGGCCTCATTACTCTGTATAGCACACTATGCGGTGGCCATAATACTGTATGGAGTAATATACTGTCCGTTTTTGGAGCTATTGGAGAATTTAAAATGGATATCAGTCATGAGATGTAAGAAGTGAAGTATTTTTCATTGCACTATACCGCTATTTCTCAGCCGTATCAGAGGATCATGAATTGTGGCATGTGTTAAAAGAGCCCAGTGACACTCTTTGGCCCAGGGCCCACGAAAATCTGGAGCCAGTCCTACCCCCCCCACAACTTTAGCCAAATAACCTCCAGTTTTCAGTGTCTAACTATTATTATAAAGTAAATTAAGGTTGACAAGCTTAAGTAATAAGAATTGATGTTTTTGGCATTAAAATGGGCACTGTAGGTGTGTTTCCTGTCCTCCACTCCCTGCCGACCTTGGTTCCCCATTGACTTGCAATGGGTTTTGTGTTTCAGTCGGCCTTCGACTTTTCACAATAATCGGCTGATTTCGTTCGACCCGACTTTTGAGACCCAAAAAAAGGCAAAGTCGCTCATCTCTAATTAGTCATATTGTACTGTTATTATTTTGAACACTACTGTATATAACATAAAAGCAAAATACAGATGAAAATCTAATGAAAAGTAATTGCCTCACTAGTTTGTTAATTGAATTTACACTACAGGTATGCCCGGTATGAAAGTGGTTGTTTGCTAGTCAGGGCAAAGTTATTCAGTTCAAGAGAATATCACCAGGAAATAAAGTAAGCAGGGAGTGCAAATATTAGCTCAGTGTCTGATGGGACTGTTGAAAGTAGCAGGAATGAAACCTTCTATATGGCACCACACTGACATGCACTATAAATAGGAAGCAGCACCACTGTCACAAAGTACTTTCTCAATCTGTGTTCGGCCTGTCTAACTTCAACTACAGTAAAGCGCAACAAAAAAGCCAAAAGCAACAACTTCCTATGTAACAGAGATTTGATGGATATGCTGAGCAGGTTAGGGCTATGCCCTGCTGGAAATGTTGCAGGCCTTTTTTAATAACAAGATCCATATTTACTGGAGTATAAGCAAAGTTTTTCAGCACATTTTTTGTGTGCTGAAAACGCCCCCCTAGGCTTATGCTCGAGTGAGGGTCCTAGAAGATTGCAGGGGAGAGCGGGAGCAGCAGGTCACAGGAGGCAGGAACCGGCTGCTGTGGCTAAAGCCTGTGCCTGCTGCTGAAAATAAATTAATATTCACTGCGCTGGCAGTGAATATTTATTTCTCTGTTATAGCGGTCACATTAGGTGCAGCACTGGCTTCCTGCAGCTGCCGGGTGATCACGTGTGCCTGCTACTTAAGAGAAATTAATATTAACTTCTCTCCACTCCCATGGGCATGAAGGGCAGTAAATATTCATTCCCTTAAGTAGAGGGCACACTTGACCGCCCGGCATCTGCGACTAACACTGTGCCCACTATTAAAGAGCAATGAGTTTTCACTGCTCTCCATGCACATAGTTCCTGCGTGGAGAGCAGTGAGTATTCCGACAGCTTGTAAGCTGCGAATGATGTCACTACCATGCACTGCTTACAAGCATAAAGCAGCTGCTGGCATCGGAACAAGTAGGATGGTTTATTTGTTTTATGTTTTTTGATGGGGGACATGTATACAAGGATAGGGATGAGGAGCCAGGCAGACCAGGAAAGGGATATGGGAGCCATGCATACCAGGATAGGGACGAGGGGACAATGCATACATGACTTATAATCGAGTCAATAAGTTTTCCCAGTTTTTTGTGGTAAAATAACATTTTTTCAAGCAGAAGCACAGCAGGCTTGATGGTTACAATAAAAAGTGATGCAGTATGCTTGGTGGTTAATGCCTCTAAGAGGTACAGAAGCTAATTGTCCACTAGGCATTGAAGGTGGGCTTATTTTAGACAACCAACATCATACAACTGACTGAGAATCCTGTGACCACTGCATTTCTTAGAAAAACTGAATTCAATTGACTTCCCACAGCTATCTGAAACAACATCATTACTTATTTTAACATCTGCTTAGTCAGTGCAGTTTGAGTACAAAATCTTTGTTGAAGTTTTCCTACCTTAACATGAACTTATGAAGATACAAGTCAACTTGAACACACACAGCTTAGTCTCACAAAAAGTGGCCAGTTATTTACAAAAGAGTGGCTACTAGAGTTGAGCGAAACGGGTCGGTCAATTTCAAAAATCGCCGACTTTCGCCAAAGTCGGGTTTCATGAAACGAAACCCGATCTTAGCATAGGGAGAGGTGCTGCTGCTGATTCTGAATAGGGAGAGCGTTAGGCAGGGAAGAAGAAATAAACTGCTTCTGCTGATAGCGCTTTTCACTGTACAGTTAGTGTGCAGTGAAAGGGGAGGATTTTTGCTTTTGTGCAGCAGCGCTGGTGGTGATTAGGCTGCTTTTTAAGGCTACCTGCTAGCTGCATTGCTGTGTGCACACTGGTGTTCATACTGCTTTTTTCAAAGCACTCCAACTTTTATTATTTTGTCCTAGTGAGTTACTCAGCATTCATTTTTTCACAGACCGTATAGCGGTGTACGCTCCTCACACACTACCATGTATCGGCTGGTATCACGGACAAATAGAAGCTATCTGTGTGTTACTCTGGAAAAAAAAGCCGAGGAGTTTTTCCGTTTTTCCAGACCTACACCTTAGAGTGCTGTCCGCTTTTCAAACAGTTTCATATATCTGCTGTTTGACTAAGGTGAAAACTAGACAGAGACAGTGTGTCAGTCCCTATACAAATAGGAGATTGACAATTTTCCATACAGACACCGTGTAGTGCTGTCTGATTCTCAAACAGTATTGTATATCTGCCGTTCGCATTACAGTAACATCTATACAGAGTCAGCGTGTGTGTGTGTGTGTGTGTGTGTGATACTCCGTAAATACATATACAGAGATTGTTAGTTACACAAAAAACGTATACAGCTGTACATTTCTGATACAGTTCCGTATATCTGCTCGTTGGATTACGGTCCAATACATACTGTGAGAGCATCTGTGACAAACAAAATATATGCGTAGATTTAATTTTTTTCATACCCCTTACACAGCTGGACGCTCCTCATACAGTACCATCTCTGTGCTGGTATGTTTGTTACATTTTCCCAAACATGAGGAAGTATGGTGGAAGAGTCCGTGGACGTGGGCAGGGGGCCGCAGCTGGTACTGATGGTGGTGGTGCATCAGCTGGTTCTGGCAAAAGCACAATAGCAGCTAAGGCAGGAAGTGTTGAGCCTGCGTCATCGTCTGGCCCAAGAAGGCCTGTAAGGTTGCCTTTTCTTGGAGTAGGAAAACCGCCTTTGAAGCCGGAGCATCAGGACCAGGTTTTGGCGTACATTGCCGAAACAGCCACCAGCTCTATTGCCTCCTCTTCTGAACGTTCGAAACCTGCAAGCACGGAGTCGTCAGTGCAGGGTTCTGGTCAGGAAAAACACCTTTCCTTGTGTCCTTCACCCCCACCAAAAGTTAAGGATGCAGCAGCTCACACTTCAGATTACTCTGGAGATCTTTTCACATACCATACCTGGGTTATCCAGTCAAATCCAGAATTTCCCAGTCCAAGATGAATCTGACATGGAGTGCACTGATGCACAGCCACTGCTAGATGATTCTGCTGAAACATCGACCCAGAGCACTACATTGCCCTCGCAGTCTATTGAGCCAGAATCTGACCCCGATGAAACTCAGGTGCCCCTTCCCGCATACTATACTACCTTACACGGTGACACAGAGGAAGGTAAAGAGGAAGGTGCAGATGACTTTGAAGAGGAGGTGATGGATGACCCAGTTCTTGACCCGGATTGGCATCCATTGGGGGAGGAGGGTGGTGCTGGCAATAGTTCAGATAAGGAGAAGGATCAGCAGCAGGCATTGACATCGCAGCAGCTGTTATCTGGCAGGCCCGTAGCTGTCCAAAAACATGGACCAAAAACTAAAAGAGTTGCAGGACAGCTTGGCCAGATGGTCAACTTAGCACAGCATGCAAGGCCAGAAAATGTATACCATAGTAGGAAGAGTGCAGTGTGGCACTTCTTTGTCCAAAATCCTACTGATGAGGCAAAGGTTACCTGTAAGAAGTGCGGAAGGACCTTTATCCGAGGTAAACAACTCAGAAATTTGAATACCAGTTGCATGCTTAGACATTTAACCAACATTCACTTGCAAGCGTGGACGGACTACAAAACCTCAGGTAGCATGTGTGCACCTGCTCCGACTCAAGGTAGCCAGCAACGCTCCATCGCTTCCCCCACTGTAAGACCACCAGCACCATTAAGCACACCACCAGCACTAAATGTGGAGGTGTCGTCGCAAGGCCAAAGCACTCAGGGAATCACAATAGTTTTGCAACACAACACTGAATCTAGGCCATCACCACCAATACCATCACCAACCCCCTCTCACTCCGTCCGTTGCACCGCTACTTCCCCCATATGCAGCTCTCCAGTCCAGCTCACCCTACCAGACACTCTGAGTAGGACAAGAAAGTACTCATCCTCTCATCCGCGTACACTGTGTTTGAACGCCTACATTGCCAAACTAATCTCATTCGAGATGATGCCCTACCGTTTGGTTGAAAGCGAAGCTTTCCACGACGTCATGGCCTATGCTGTCCTACGCTATGACCTGCCCAGTCAGCACTTCTTTTCTCGAAAATCCATCCCTGCCCTCCACCGGCATGTGAAAGACCGCATTGTCCATGCACTAAAACAGTCAGTGAGTGGAAAAGTGCACCTCACAACAGATGCACCGACCAGTAGGCATGGCCAGGGCCGTTACGTGTCCATCACTGTGCACCGGGTTAATGTGGTGGATGCAGGCTCCACTGGGGACAGTGGCGGTGGAACAGTGCTGCCTAGCCCACGGTATAGGAAACAGTTGCCTGTAGGCTTTCACTCCTCCTCCTCCTCCTCCATCAGCGAAAGCTCGTCCACTGAGTGCAGTGTCATGATCCCAGTGCAGGTTTTTGAGCTGCACACCTGGGGTTAATGTCTGGAGCTCGGTACAGGTTTTGACCTGCACACCTGGGGTTAATGATTGTGGCCTCTTTCTGGTTCTGGGAGAGCTTCTTAAACCCCTGGGAGGCTTCAATCCCTGCCAGTTATACTTTTGCCTTTGGCCTAGTGTGCTGACCCCTGTGTGCCTGTTTGTTGCTATAGCTTGTTTATATGGTTCTGACCCGGTTCTGTTTCCCGTTGTGAGTTTGCCTGTTGATTTTGTACTGCGTTAGTATCTCTATGTATGACTCATTGCCTGTGACCTGACTACTCTCTGCTCGCCCCTCTTGTACCTTTGCAGCTATCTCTGTGTGTGACTCATTGGCTACGTCTTGACTATTCTCCCTGTCTATGACCCCTGGTAACTTTGTCTCGCAGTTACCCTGCTAGGAGTTATCTTGCAGCTCCTAGCTCTGTGGAGTTTAGGCCACGCCCCTAGCAGTCACGTGCTTCAGATAGTGCGGCTCTGAAGTACGCATCTACTCATCTGCTGCCCGCTCCACAGGTATCTTTGAGCACTGTTCGCTTTGCTGAGGACACGCGCACTGGCTCAGTGAGCAAGTTCAGTGCGGTGTTCCTGACACGCAGTCGCACGAGCACTCCATCTGGCAGTGTTGCACACGAGGTGTCCCACTGTCGAACAGCTAGTGGTAAGCGTTAGCAGGCTGTGTTAAAGATGATGTCTTTGGGCAACAACAAACACACCACGGAGGTACTGGCCGACTACTTGCAGCGACAAACAGAGTCATGACTATGCAGTCTACATCTTGAGGCAGGCAAGGTAGTCAGTGATAACGGCCATAATTTTGTGGCAGCCATAGCCCATGCAAAACTCACACACATACCTTGCCTGGCTCACACTTTGAACCTGGTGGTGCAGTGCTTCCTTAATAGTTATACGGAGTTAACATCCCTGCTCCATAAGGTGCGAAGACTGTGCTCGCACATCCGTCGCTCGGCCGTACACTCCAGTCGTATGCAAAAGCTGCAGCGACTGCTCCACTTCCCCAAGCACCGCCTAATCATAGACGTTGCAACAAGGTGGAACGCCACCCTGCACATGGTTGAGAGTCTGTGCGAACAGAGGCAGGCTGTAATGCATTTGTGGGAGGATACACGGGCAGGCAGTTTGAGGGAAGACATGGAATTATCAGGTGTGCAGTGGTCAAAGCTGAAAGACCTCTGTAAAGTCCTTCAGTGTTTTGAGGAATGCACATGGCTGGTAAGCGCAGACGACGCCATCATAAGCATGAGCATCCCACTTATGCGTCTGCTCATGCAAAGTTTGACGCACATTAAGGATCAGGCGTCTGCAGAGGAGGAGGAGGGAAGCCTTGATGACAGTCAGCCATTGTCTTTTCAGGGAACTGTCCTGGACGAGGTGGAGGAAGAAGAGCAGGAGGAGGATGAGGGGGGTGATTATTTTGGGCAGGAGGATGCTTCTCAGGGGGCAAGAGAAAATGTTGGTATTCCAAGGTCAGGTACAGTGTTTGTGTGTGACTGTAGGGATGTGGATTTGCCAGAAAGTGCTCCTCCACCCACTACTGGCAGTGCATCATTGACACCTGGAACACTGGCCCACATGTGCGATTATGCCTTGCGGATCCTAAAATGTGATCCTTGCATTTCCAAAATGATGAGAGATGATGACTACTGGCTGGCCAGCTTCCTCGATCCACGCTACAAAGGCAAATTACACAACATCATGCCACAGAAGAACCTAGAGATAATATTGACTAACAAACAAGCAACTCTGGTAAACAGGTTGTTTGAGGCTTTCCCAGCACACAGCAGTGGTGATGTTTCTCCCACGAGCCATAGTGGGCACAGTGGAAGCGGTGTTCATGGTGCACACAGCCAAAGTGGCGTTTGAGAGAGGGGTTTAATGACCATGTTGTGGAATGATTTCTCAAGTACCACTCACACGACTGCTAATACTGCATCGATTAAAAGTTACAGGAGACAGCAGTTGTCAACTATGGTTACAAACTACTTCTCCTCCCATATCAATGTTTTCCCTCACAAGTCATTCCCCTTTGACTATTGGGCCTCAAAACTGGATGCCTGGCTTGAATTGGCACAATATGCCTTACAGGAGCTCGCTTGCCCTGCTGCTAGTGTGCTATCTGAAAGAGTCTTCAGGGCTGCTGGATCAATCCTGACAGAAAAAAGGACCCGTCTGTCGACCCAAAATGTTGATGATCTAACCTTCATTAAAATGAACCATGCATGGGTTGCAAAGGATTTTATCCCACCTTCCCCTTATGACACGTAGGTTGCCAGAAAACTGCCTCGCTTTTGTCCTCCTCTACCTCTGACTTGCTCAATTCCGCCCTTTGCAGCAGCTGAATGTCCAGCCAACACATCAATATATGCCATTTTTTAAACCTCCCTAAGTGGGCTGCCCACCCTCCCAATGGCTGGGGTCAACACCTGGCGCACCCGGGCAAGTGCTGTTGCTCCGAACAGGTGGATGGGCCCACAGATGGCCAACGGCACTGGCACAGGGCCCCTTACAGTACAATACAGTGTCTTTGGTGGGGGGCCCACTCACCGTAAGACACACCAGCGTACGATGAGGGGCCCTGTGCCAGTACCGTTGACCACGAGTGTGCCCCCCCTGCTTGGTCATGGCCACAGCACTTGCAAGTTGCAATACTTACCTCTCCCTGCTCCACCGCTGTGTAATCTGGGCAGTTAAATTCTTCACAGGGACGGCCACTAAAAATTTGGTGTATTGATCGATGATGGTTAAGATGTAGCTATGCCCTGTCCTGCTGGCCTCTACCTTCACATGATCAATGGCTACCATTTGTAATGGACATCAACTTACAAGCAGATGCAGTGGTGCTTTATGATCACCTTTCACAGTTGTGATAGTCACAGACGTGTGACATTCCTGCCACCATTTTTCAATGTCTCCTCTCATGCGAATCCAATAGAATCGCCTACGGCCTGTGGCTTCTGTCTTTGGCACTCCAAAATGACCAGACACATCATGATAGGCAGTGAGGACCATGTGTACATCTCTCCCTGTGATCACAGTTTGATGGAGTCAAGTAACGGTCATGTGATCCACGCTACTGCGATAAAGAAATTCTTTCTTCACAAAGAACCGTTTTTGCTGTCTCCACAGACACAGTAATTGAGGGTCTGCATCGCCTCTGCAACATCTACCAGGAGGTTTTCCCACGATGAGCAATTCCAAAATTTCTGATAACACTCGACTTTCCGTCTGTACTTGTATCCGTGTAGTTTCCAGTAGCGGAGAGTCTGGACTGGCTTACTGAGATTGAAATATATATGAAGAGTTAAAAGTACCACAACACTGTATATTGTTGTACGCTTCGACTACCTTTCCCTTTTTCTACTTGTTAAATTCTGGTATAATTCATACTGAGCCTGTAAGTGTCTGTGTCTGACTCCGGAAGTATAGACGAATATTAACAATTACCCATAGACTGGATACACCTGGTATGTGCTGATACAGTACCTTTGTTCCAAATTTTGTATTACGGTATCATCCATAGTGAGTGAGCGTGTGTGGTTTACGCCTTCTATATATACGGTGAATCGGAGATACCAATTTTTACCCTATACTCGATACAGCTTGTATCTTGTTATGCAGTACCTTTGTTCGACATTTAGTATTGCGGTCAAATCCATACTGAGTAAGCATCTGAGAATGACTACGGGACTATGTATACGGAGATTTCAATTGTACCCTATAATATATATACTTTCTATCATGTTATCCAGTAACTTTTTTACAACATTTTTTATTATGGTCAAACCCAGACTGAGTGAGCGTCTGAGGGTGACTCCGGAATTATATACCGAGATTTCAAATTTGCCCAACACTGTATACAGGTGTACGCTTGTGTTACAATACCCATTTACAGCTTTTCATATTCTTGTGTACTTTATACTGGGCCTGAGATCATTTGTGTCTGCCTCCTGAAATGTATACGGAGATTCAGAATGTTTACACTATACTATATATACCTTGTATCTGGTGATACTGTACCCTTTTTCACCTTTTTATTTTATTGGGTAATCCATACTTAGCCTGTGAGCATCTGTGCATGATTCATGAAATATATACAGAGATATACTGTTATCCCTAGACTGTATAGAGCTGTATGCTTCTGATATAGTACCATATATCTGCTGGTATTTTGGGTCAATTTTCTAAAACCTGAGGAAGTATGGTGGAAGAGGATGCGGATGTGGGCGTGGGGGGCCATCTGGTACTGATGGTGGTGGTGGTGCATCTGCTGGTAGTGCCAAAAACACAATAGCAGCTAAGGCAGGAGGCCTGTAAAGCTCCATTTCATGGGAGTAGGTAGACTGCTTTTAAAGCTGGAGCATCAGGAACTGTTTTTGGCTTACATTGCTGAAACAGCCTCCAGCTATATCGCCTCCTCTTCTTAAGTTTAAAAAAATGCAAGCACTGAGTCATAAGTGCAGGCTTCTGGTCAGGAGCAACCACTTTCCTTGTGTCATTCACCTACACCAAAAGTGAAGGATGCGGCAGCACACACTTCATTTTACTCCATGGAGCTCTTTTCACATACCATGCCTGGGTTAATTAAAAATGAGGACCATCATATACTGGAGCATTCAAAATGGGGGACATCTGACACTGGAGCATCATTCATGAGGCCCATCATATACTGGAGCATTCTAAATGGGGCAGATCAGACACTGGAGCAGCATCTATGGGGCCCATCATATACTGGAGCATTCCAAATGGGGGCATCTGACACTGGAACATTATCCATGAGGTCCATCATATACTGGAGCATTCTAAATGGGGAAGATCAGACACTGGAGCAGCATCTATGGGGCCCATCATATACTGGAGCATTCCAAATGGGGGACTTCTGACACTGGAGCATCATCCATGGGGCACATGATACACTGGAGCATTATAAATGGGGCCCATTATATATGGAGCATTATTAGGGCCCATAAGACACTGGAGCATCATCCATGAGGCCCATCATATACTGGAGCATTCCAAATGGGGGACATCAGACACTGGAGCATCATTTACAGGGCCCATTATACACTGGAGCATTAGAAATGGTGCACATTATATATGGAGCAGTATTTGGGCCCATAAGGCACTGGAGCATCATCCATGGGGCCCATCATATACTGGAGCATTCTAAATGGGGCAGATCAGACACTGGAGCAGCATCTATGGGGCACATTATACACTGGAGCATTAGAAATTGGGCCCATTATATATGGAGCATTATTTGGGCCCATAACACACTGGAGCATCGTCCATGGGGACCATCCTATACATTATGTGGAGCTTATCATATACTGTATGGAACATTATATGTGACCAATTATTCTGTATGCAGAAATATATGGGGCTCATTATTCTGTATGGCGCACAATGTGATGGCCATAATACTGTATGGAGTAATATACTGTCCTTTTTTTGAGCTATTGTAGAATTTAAAATAGATCAGTCATGTCATGTAAGCAGTGAAGTATTTGTCATTGTACTATACCTATATTTCTGTGCCGTATCGGAGCATCATGAGTTGTGATATGTGTTAAACGGGTGCTCTTTGGCCCAGGGCACATGAAAACCTGGAGCCAGCACTACCCCCCCACAACTTTATCCAAATAACCCCCAGTTTTCAGTGCGTAACTAATATTATAAAGTAAATTAAGGTTGACAAACTTCAGTAATACGAATTGATGTTTTTGGCATTGAAATTGGCACTGTGGATGTGTTACTGTCCTCCTCTCCCTTCCGACTTTGCTTCCCCATTGACTTGCATTGGGTTTCGTGTTTCAGTTGGCCTCCGACTTTTCCCTATAGTCAGCCGATTTCGTTCGACCCGACTTTTGAGAAAGTCGGGTTGCATGAAACCCGACTCGACCCTAAAAAAGGCAAAGTCGCTCATCTCTAGTGGCTACCTTCCAGTGTACCACTGGGGCAGCTGTAAGCAGGTTGCAGAATGAAGTGACTGACAGAAGGCAGACCAAGAGTTAACTTTACTTTAACAGGGGAATACTCCACGCAGGGAGGTAAACAGTTAAATGAGGAAATAAACGGTTGAATTTGCAAAAGATGTGCAGAATTAAACAATGAATCAGGTAACAGCAGTTCTTGTGAACCACTTACCGTGTCAGAAGTTCCTCAGACTTTGACTCCTGCTGGGAAGTCAATAGCGCTAACAACGGCTGGCGTGGTGCTTATCCATGAAGGTCCTGTAGGCAACGATGATCTGTCTTCTGGTGGCAGCGGTCGGTCTCTGGTACCTTCCTCTGAGCCCCTAGTCCATAAGTTGATGTGGCCGAGTCAATTAAGGCCGATACCGGCAAGGATCAACTGGCAAATCATGGTGCAAGTGTCTGTCCCGTACCCGGGTTCTCTTATGTGGCACGTGCGCTGTACTCATGGACACGGAATGTACCGCACCTTGCTCTCTGGTAGTCACTGGACACCCTGACCTCTCTATCAAGTCCCCGTAGTTGGTGGCAGGGGTTAACAGATGCAGGCCTGCGCTGCACCAGTGCTCTGGGGACAGAGCACTCCTCTCAGCCTTCTGCATGCCACCTGCCCGTGCCAAAACTGTCTCTAGGACACCAAGTCTGTCTGCTGCAATCCATCACAGCACTGGTGGTTCAGGTCCAGAGCGCGCTGCTTGCCCAGCTGCTCGCAAGCTGACGACGGGGGCCTCTCTGCTGCTTCGCGCACTTTCTACTTCATCTTCCGACCGGGTTATCTGACTAAACACGCCCCCTCTTCCTGGGTCATGGGGCCTGTCTGGTCCCCTATTCCTTCCCTCAGGAAACAGAGAAGGCAGCCTCAACAGTTCTGGTCCCGTCAAGCAGGTACCCGCAGCCCTGTCTTCTCCCTTACCCAGCCACCTGCAGATGCTTCACCTGCTGCATCTTTTCAGCACTCTCTTCATTTAGTTTATGTCAAAGAGGTGAAGGCAGCCAATTGTTAAAGAGATATTCCCGCAATAGCAATAACAGCTCAGTGGCTTACAATTTTGAAATAAAGTTGTCAATCAGTTTTCAAATCTGCTCCCTGCTCCAGATATCACTCTCTGACAACCTTGTCAGAGACTTTTGGCCTACCTGGTTACATGCATACATCCTGTAATTCTTTCATGATAGGTTGCACATGCTCAGTAGATACTCACTATTTTTCTATAGTATATATCCTTTTCTTACTTTGCAGTGACAGAGTGCATGAGTGATTGCTAGGGATGAGCAAACCCAAACTGTAAAGTGCCAGACACCTAGTGTCAGGTACCGAACCCTGAAAAGACTATTAACAGTATGTCTGGTTTACTGTTTGGGTTTGGATGCCTAATACAAAAAGTGATGGTAGTGGCTGTCCTGTCCCGCAATTCATTCTTCCCAGCTGCCACTAGTTTTCCAGGGGTGCCATCTCAGCCCTGCACACACATGTTGCAGACAAAATAAGGTGTATACTGCGCAATGCTGTCAGTGACCAGGTCCACATAACCAACGATACCTGGACCATCAATGGCAGCCATGGACATTACATCTCCCTAACTTCCCAATGGGTAAATGTAGTGGCTCCTGGGACAGAGGTGGAATGCATTCTACCCCATGTCCTACCACCACCAAGGATTGCTGGACGTTTCTCTGTCCAGGTTGCCGCCTCCTCCTACTCCACTTCCTGCGCCGCCTCCTAATCTGGTGACAGTAAGACTTTCACCACCAACTTCAGCATAGCCAGGGTGAAACGACAGCAGACTTTTCTTAAATTCCTCTGTTTGGTGGACAAATCCCACACCGTGCAAGAGCTATGGACAGGGAGCAAACAGCAGACACATGAGTGGTTGGTGCCAGGGAAGTTCAAGCCCGGCCTGGTGGAGTGTGTCAACTAAAAAAATTTGAGCAGTCCTAGGCCTAGCCGGTTTAGTGCACATTCCTTACCTGGCACACATGCTGAACTTGGTGGTGCAGAGCTCCATGAAAAACTACCCACACATATTAGAGCTGCGCCTGAAAGTTCAGGCAGTGGGGGTGGTTTCGGCATTCTCACCCTGCTGCTGCTCACCTGTCTGCGCTGCAGTGTCACTTCTGCCTTCCCACTGATCAACTTACAGTTGATCACCTTGCATATGCTGTAGAGACTGCAAGCAGCAGCAGGCAATAGTGAAATTTCAGATGCAGCCCGCATGGGTGAGTCGTTCTGCAGAACCACATCACTTCACTGCCAATGAATGGGCCTCTGTGTGTGACTTGTTGCGCTGCTTTCAATATTCCACCAATATCACCATTTTCAGGGTTGGGCTGGGATCACAAATGCGAGAAACTTGGATGAGTCTTGCATGTTATTACCCAGCACTGCCGCCGGCACTCAGGAGCGGAGCGTGTGGCTGCATGTATTGCTATGCGGCCATACGCTCCGATCTGAGTGCCGGTGGCAGTGCCGGGTATTAACATCCGAGATTCATTCGAGTTTCTCGCATGTGTAATCCCGGCCTTACTACATCACTTATATGCCGGCTGGAAAATACAATTCAGGTGATGATGGATGAGGTGGTGGCACAAGAGGAAAAGGAACAGAGCCAATTCACACCGTTATCAGGCCTGTCATCCACACATAAAGGGTGGGTTTCTGTCCCAACAGTGGCCAGGTACCCAACCGTCCAGCCAGGGGGTATTTTGGAAGGGGGAACAACCATGTTCACAACAGGGTGGTGTTCAGAGCATTTCTTGGGTATCACTGGAGCATGGCTGGGGGGATACAAAGTACCCAGATGATACACCTCCCATCGAGAACAGTTTGTCGTTGCCTCTGGGCAGCCTGGCACACACAAGCCAATACATGCTGATGCTGCTCTGCCAGCACAATGAGTTGCTCGCATTGATACCAGTGCTGATGACTGGGTGGCCACTCTGCTGGATTCCCGCTACAAGAACAACATACCATCTTTACTTTTCAAAAGACATGAATACAAGCACTAGCTAGTAGAGAAACCAATGATGGCTTTCCCACCTGACAGTGGGGGCTCTGTGGAACAACAAGGCAGAGGTGGAAGATGAAGTCGCCAAAACAGCTGGAGCATCGCCAGCACCTTGAAAGGCAGGGTTAGCATGGCTGAAATGTGACAAAGCTTTAAGAGCACTTCACAACATCCGGCACCACCATCTGATATGGTTCATATTATCAGAGGCAGCGTTAAAACAACATGGTGGAATAGTAACTATCGACACGTCTCCACAAACTAACTGATGGGTCTGCCCCATTTACCTTCTGGATCTCCAAATTGGACACATGACCTGAGCTTTCACTTTATGCCTTGGAGGTGCTGACCTGCCCTGCGGCACATGTACTGTCAGAACATGTGTTTAGAATGGCAGGGGGTGTGATCACAGATGGGCACATCTGTCCGTCCATATCCAACGTGGGGAAGTAGCATTCCTTAAAACGAACCAGGCATGGATTCCACACAACTTATCTACACCTGTCGATGAGTAGACTATGACAGAGGCACCCATCCAGTCTTCAACTCTATTTGCTTCCTTTGTGTGCCTCCTCCCCAAATAAAAAAGAATAAACTGTGCTGGCTACCTCCATCTCTTCCACCTACACCGCAACATCCACATCATCCTCCCAGTGGATCTCCACCCCACGATTGTATCTTGTTAGTTTATTTTCAGTTCATTCTATGTTTTTTTAATTCAGTTCCCTCCAAAACTGTCCCCTGGCTGGACATTTGTATACCTGGCCACTGTTGGTACAGGAACCTATAATCCAAGATGTGAAGATGACTGGTCTGATAATGGTGTGAATGTTCACTGTTCTGCCTTTTCTTCCTCCTGTTCCACCTTCTCATCCATCATCACCTAAAGCTTTTTTTTTTCTAGGAGGCATACAAATGGGATATTAACATTGAGGATGTCATCAGCACTGGCCATATTCATGGAGAAATGGAAACAGCGCAAGGTGGGACACTCATCCTGTATAGAGGCCCACTTGTTGGTTGTGAAGTGGTTTTGTTCAGCAGAGTGACTCACCCGTGTGTGCTGCAGCTCAAACTTCAGCATCGCCTACTGCTGCTCTCACAATCTCTCCAGCATGTGCAAGGGGGAGTTCTACCTTGTCGCATTTGAGGCAGGGAGCAGGAAGGCAGAATTGCTGCTGCACTGCTGCAGCAGAATGACCACGCCAAAAGCTCACACAGATGGCCTGCAGTTTCTGACCAAATGAGGAAATGGTGAAGGAAGTGTAGTAGTAGGAGGAGGATACATGAACACAGAAAAGACCACTAGCCATTAAGTTGGCTGCTGAAGCATGCTGCTCCCTCATTGCTGTGCAGCTGGGGCAGCGTAACCACCACCTTTTGTTCTGAACTGTTCATGTCAATCTGTTAAACATGTCACTTGGTCTATGACTTCATCATCCACCATCACATCATCACACCTCTCCAGTGTGTCTGTAACTCTACTCCCCTACTAATCCACTTCTGTTCTTGCTGCACCCCTGCTTCTCCCCTCTGCAAATCCCTTAATTGTATCTCAATTCAACAACATATCCACTTCAAGCTACTAAAGGCCCCTTTACATTTAGTGATGCACCAGCGATCCCGACCACGATACGACCTGGTCAGGATCGCTGGTGCATCGCTTAATGGTCGCTAGTGAGCTGCCACATCTCACAGCGATGCAGCAGCGATACAGCGGTCGTTACTTACCTTTCAGATGCGGCGATCCTGACGTCCTCCCGTCCGCATCCACGCGTCGCTCGTCGGCGCCAGCAGGAAGCGCCCGACGAGAAATGGAGCTGCGCGATCAGCGATGGGCAGCGGGGGAGCCGGTCGGAGGCAAGGATCACACATAGCGATATTGCTAGCGATATCGCTGCTGCGTCACCAAATCGGTGATGCTTTAGCGATATTGTTAGCGATATCGCTATGTGTAAAACCCCCTTAACACTGACCTACAAAGCCGTCCATAATCTATCTCCCCATATATCTCTGAACTAATCTCCCAATATCTTCCTCCAAGTAATGTCTAGTCCTCCTAAAACCTCCATTTCACCGTTACAATTGTTTGTTCCTAATACAATCGCCTGCAAGACTTCTCCAGAGTATCCCCCATCCTGTAGCTTTCTATGGCCCAACACATCCGATTATCTCCTACATTCAGAACTTTTACGTGGAATTTGAAAATCCAAGCCTTCAGAACAGCTAACAGCCTGCAATGACTGCACTGACACATCACCAACACCAGAACTGCCTCAGCCCCCGAACCTACTGTCTCCTTCACCATTATTCTGTAGAATGTAGGGCTACAAAGGTATGGCCTTCTCCCCTCTGTACCTGTCTGTCACTATTAGTTTAATTGTAATTTGTATTTGTATTCTGTATGTAACCCCAACTCAAGTACAGTACCATGAACTCAATGGTGCTCTAAAAAATATTATAATATTAATCATCTGCATGATGTTCCATACAGTCCTCACCCCTGCCTTTTTGCCAAACTACACAAAAAACTGCAGCAGTTGGCACCTTTGGTTTATTATCAGATTTGTGCTATGGATATCCACGGACCGTTGCACTACCCCTCCCATGTGCTCGTAATCTAACAAAACAAGTGGTTGGGCATCAGTCCTCTCAATCTGTTCCAGTTGTTGGCCAGAGCCAGGTGACAGTATGAGCCTGTTGCTGTCAAAGTCCTATACTAGCTGCTATCCTCTCAGACTGCGCCTTGGCTGTGTGAGACATAAAGCAGAGAAAGTAGAGGATTGGCAGTCACTAAACCATTACTGGATATTATAATGAAAAACATGAATGTTTTTGTCAATATTTATTATAATGGATGCCTCCTAAAAATACAGTATAAATACAATTGTGTCATTATTTATGATGTCTAATACAGAAACTATCTCAAGACCACAGCAAACAATCAGATGACCCACAGAATAACAGCCAGCCGAAGCATGAAAAGCAGAACTGACTGCTGCATGACTTGGGCCTTAGACTTTTTGCCTGATATGCAAGGGTTTGAGGTGGAAGACAGATGCCCATGGGCTCCAGGTGCAAAATCAGCACTTTCAGCAGGGGACCGGGTAGAAGATAAAGTGGAGGGACTGGAGACGCTCTTAGCCAACCAACCTAAAAGCACCTCTACTTGTTCTGGCCTCACCATTCATCCAGCTGTACTTGGACCTTGATGCTCAAGGTATCTGCTTGAGAAAGGATGCAATCTAGATATAACTCAACCTGGCTGTTCAGCTGATGCGTCTTTGTTTGCTGAACTATATAGCAAATAAAAAAATCAAAATAGTCTTGTTGTTTTCTGACTTTCTTATAACTGTTTTGGTACCCTATAAGTCATAATTGATGTTTTCTGACTTTCTTCTAAGCACTCTATGGCACCCTAAAAGTCATAACTCCACCCCATTTACCAAAACTATTCTGAGATGCTAAACAGCAGCAGCATATCGCATTCAATGGCATCGCAAAAAGCATCCAGGTGCCAACTTAAAGGGTAAGGATTCATGAAAACAACCCCTTTCCATATAGGTAGGAGGACATATGGTCTTCATGAAAGGGGGTCTCCTGCTCAGAACCACTTATAAAAGCCCCCTTCGGTTCTGGGGGACATAAGTTGTGGATTTTATATGAATGGCCATTTTATTTGAATGGCCAACATTTAACATTTAATTTGATGGCTGGCCACTAGTGATGAGCGAACGTGTTCGCCACTACTCGGTACTCACCCGAGTATCACTGTACTCAGTGTACTCGGCGAGCACGAGTATTTCCGGGATTACTCGGCGGGAACTCGGGTCTCCACCCAGCTTTTTTGGCGGACTTTACAGAACCAATCACGATGCAGGGATTGTCTGCCAGGCAATGAAACGCTGCAGCCATCTTTGTTGTGGCCGTGCAGTGATTGGCTGGCCGCACAGCATCATCAGGAGTATAAGAGACCGGACGCCACCCTGCTCGCCGCATTCAGCTCCAGATTGAGAGAGTGTAGGGAGAACTGCTGCCTTGATAGGGTCAGAATTGGGGATTTATTAGTGAGTGTGGCGGTCTTCCATCCTAATTAACTCAAATCCAGCTAAACCAACACTACTTCTAAGGTCTAATTCCGGAGTATATAGGTTCCAGTGTTAGGCAGGCAGGGTACTGTATGTCACTGTATACACATCAGTGCAAGGCCTGCAGGCACTGTATGTGTGTATATACATATCATTGCGTATATTAAGAGGGTCCTGTGTTCTGGTGCTGCTGCTACCTGTGGGACATATTGGCCATATATACCTTGTCCCATTTGTATTTGGCTTTGAAAATTTTTTGGGCTAGTGCTAATAGAGCTTTTTTTATTGCAAAGCTATCCAGAGCCCTTTTTTTTCCCTCCGTTTGCTTTTTAACACTGCACAATACAGCCAGATCCTTTTCCTAGCGCAGCGTGAAAATCCAGCAATTTTAAAGGGGTCCCAAACATCCCTTTTGAGTGTGCAGAGAAATATTTATTTTTTATATGGTACGGTTGAGTAGTTTTTTTTTGAGTGTCTTACACAATTTCTTAACACTATTTTGCTGAACCCCCCAAAAAATACAGACAGGCCACATATTTTACAGTGTGGTATATCTATGACATGCCTCATCCATCCGTCTGCTAAAAATTTTGGTCTTTTTAGCCCTAAATTCATTTTTTTTTGCTGTCTGGCACTGTACTTACTGTATATACAGCACTATTTAGCCAAAATTTTTTAAAAAAACAGGCCACACAGTTTTTGGTGTGGTATCTGAGTGATGGCTCATAGCTCATATCTGTGTGTGCTCAAAGTTTGGCCAGTTTACGGCTGTTTTCTTTTTTTGTTTGTGGTGTCACTGGAGTTATATACAGCAGTATTTAGCCAAAAAATTATAAAAATACAGGCCACACATTTTTCGGTGTGGTATCTGCGTGCCAGCTCATATCTGTGTGTGTTCAAAGTTTGGTCAGTTTACGGCTGTTTTCTTTTTGGGTATGGGGTGTCACTGGACTTATATACAAAAGTATTTACCCCCGCAAAAAAAAAAATTGTCGTAGTGGTATCTCCGTTCCAGCTCACATCTGTGCGTGCTCAAAGTTTGGCCACTTTAGGCCGGTTTTCTTTTTGGGTCCTGGGTGTCACTGGAATTATATACAGCAGTATTTAGCACAAAAAAGTTATAAAAAACAAAAATACATTTGTAGTAGTGGTATCTACGTGCCAGCTCATATCTGTGTGTGCTCAAACTTTGGCCAGTTTACGGCTGCTTTCTTTTTTGGTCCTGGGTGTCACTGGACTTAGATACAGCACTATGTTGCATTATTTTGAAAAAACAGCCCCCATTTTACAGTGGGGTATATCTGTGACATGCCTCATACATCCGTGTCTCAAAAACTGAGGCATTTTTGGGCTAAATTCCCTTTTTTTTGCCAGTCTATCACTCTCTTTATATCCAGCACTCTTTTGCATCCAATAAAAAATCTAATATATAAAGCTCAAAGTGTGTATGTATGTATGTGTGTGTGTATGTCCGGGATAGGCATCCGCACCGTCGCAGCTACAGCCTCAAAATTTGGCACAGTCACACGTCTGGACCCCGAGAGCGTCCTAAGCTATGTTGTGAGGCGAAATTTTAACCCCGCGCATTCCAATTCACCAAACAATTTTGCCCCTATCTACATACTGGGGAAAAAGTGTGTGTGTGTCAAGCCCCGCCCCTCATTATAATGTCATAATGCCCCTATTTGCATACTGGGGAAACAGAGTGTGCTTATCAAGCCCCGCCCCTCATTATGATGTCACAATGGTTGCCATGGCGACGCTGATGTCATCATAGGTTGCAAGCCCTGCCGCCGCTCATTATGATGTCATAATGGTTGACTATGGGATGGAGGATGTGTGATGAGTATATGGGCACTGGACTATTGGATGGAGGATATGTATGATGGGTATATGGGCACAGGACTATGGGATGGAGGATGTGTGATGGGTATATGGGCACTGGACTATGGGATGGAGGATATGTATGACGGGTATATGGGCACGGGACTATGGGATGGCGGATATGTATGATGGGTATATGGGCACGGGACTATGGGATGGAGGATATGTATGATGGGTATATGGTGGGCACGAGACTATGGGATGGAGGATATGTATGATGGGTATATAGGTACGGGACTATGGGATGGAGGATATGTATGATGGGTATATGGGCATGGGACTATGAGATGAAGGATGTATGATGGGTATATGGGCACTCGACTATGGGATGGTGGATATGTATGATGGGTATATGGGCACGGGCCTATGGGATCGTGGATATTTATGATGGGTATATGGGCACGGGACTATGGGATGGAGGATAATTATAATTTGCTATAACTAACCACAGTGCCGGGCTCTTCAGCTAGTATATATATATTTATTTTACAGTGTGGTATATCTGTGACACGCCTCATACGCCCGTGTGATTAAAATTTGGGGAATTTAGGCCGGTATTCCAGTGTTTTCCTGTTTTTTAATCCAGTTATATACAGCATTCTGTTGCTTTTTTTTTAAAAAAACAGGCCACATTTTACAGTGGGGGATGTCGGTAAAAAGAATTCGGTTTAAAGTTGTTATGGCAACTTCATGACTGTGTTAAATGCTCCAACTACTACCACCATCATCATGTTCCACCTAGAGGCAGTCACTGTGCAGATAGAACATCTGAGTAGCAGAGGGTGAACGCTTAGGCGCTGTTGTACTCTGTCTCTGCATTACGAAGGCTAAATCTTCGAGATGAAATCATGCCTGGAAGAGCCAGAGCAAGATTACGTGTAAGTTCACGGGGACAGGACTCGCAACAACGCCTAGTGTTCCTGGGCAGGATTTTGACAAGCCCTCACCTACTAATGCTTAATTGGTTGGCCGCTGACGTTTAAGAGGAGCCCATGCATTGTCTAGAACTGAAGATAGAGATTTTGATGTTTCGGCTGCATTTCTAGAGTTGTCAATTGGAGAGCGTAGTGGCCGGAGATGTGACTTCTACACCACCACATGAGCTGCCGCCTCTCCACCACCTGATTTGCCGCACCCCCATCTTCTGTAGCTTTCCCATTCTCCCGCAGAATGAAAGTCCGCAAGGACAAGGTTCTCTCCCCTTTGTAACAGTCTGTCATTGTAGATTTTTTGGCTTAAACAATATTTATTCTTTTGTATGTAACCCCTTGTCATGTACAGCACTATGAAATTAATGGTGCTATATAAATAACTAAATAATAATACTTCTACTAATAATAATACTATATGGGTGTTTCCTAGAAACAATCCATCAAACATGTTATTGAAGGATTTTTTTTATGACAACTCTGTTCAGCTGGGCACAAACTGGGCACAAACTATGTCAAATTGGTAGCTATACCCAAGTGGGTGTTGGCAGTGTCATGTTGACTACAGTCCCCAGATGTTATGTAGGTCCCTAATCTCACCTCTGCTTCAGTAGCGTGATGAATTAATTGGAAAAGCATGTTGTATTGGTGTAGCTGTTGTTTTCTTGCCAAAGAAACTCAATAACATCAATTAGGTGGTTAGCCACACACAGAACGGAGAAATAGTAAAGATGGCAATTGACAAGTAGTTTCACATTTGAGGTAAAACACAATTCAACAATTTCCTTTAACTCTTACAACACATTATATTCAAAAGCCTTGAAGAAAAAGATGAATATATTGTGAAGCTAATAGGTATTAATAATTAATTACACCAATAATGTTATATAATTCTAAACATACACAACCTGTCAGTGGTGAAATTATTTTCCACCAAAAATTTAAAGTATCAGACTAGTATCTTGTGGAATGATATGAGCCACAAAGCCCTTCAAATTGAAACTGTTGTGGATGTACTGTAGAATTTTCCCTTGAAATTTGGAAGTACATGCCCTCTATGCTGCTTGCATTAGGAACTGATTTGCCAGATATGTGCAGAGTTAGGATGACCGATCCAAGGGTACCTGTGCTGCGCCGGTTCTGGACTTGTTTTGGCTGTGTCCCCTGTTTACCGGTGGAAGGAATAGGGGAACGGACAGGCCCTATTACACAGAATGAGGGGTTGTGTTTAGACAGGGAACAAGCCCAAAAGCTGAGGAAAAAAAATGAGAAGGAGTGAGTCCCCAGCTGTGACCGTGTGAGCAGCAAGGGGGGCAGTGCAATATGCACCTGAAGCGCCGACGCTGCAGCAAAATGCAGCAGACAGACAGACCTGGTGACCTAGAGGCAGGGGGTCAGCTTAAGAGAAAAGCGGGCATGACAGTAATGATTTTTGGTGTGGACAAGCAGCGCATAGGAGGCTGAGTAGGGTGCTCCGTCCTTAGAGCAATGGCGCTGCAAAGGACTGTTCCAGTAGTCTCCCACCCACCACTAAAAGCGGTACTGACAGAACCCTGAGACTATCACAGAGCAGGTGCATTTAGGGTACCGTTACACTTAGCGATGCACCAGCGATCCCGACAACGCTATGGATCGCTGGTGCATCGCTAATTGGTCGCTAGTGAGCTGTCACACAGGCAGAGCTCACCAGCGACATAGCAGGGGTCGGGGGTCACTACTTACCTGTCAGACGCGGCGATCCTGACCTCCTCCCGCCCGCGTCCACGCGTCGCTCGTCGGCGCCACAGGAAGCGCCCGACGAGAAATTGTCCAGGATGTTCTCGCGCGACCAGCGATGAGCAGCGGGGGAGCCGGTCGGAGGTAAGTATCAGACATAGCGATATCGCTAGCAATATCGCTGCTACATCACAAAATCGGTGACCTTACAGCGATATTGCTAGCGATATCGCTATGTGTAACGGGGGCTTTATACGGAGCCTTGATTACACACAGGTGGATTATATTTATCATCATTAGTCATTTAGGACAACATTGGATCATTCAGAGATCCACAATGAACTTCTGGAGTGAGTTTGCTGCACTGAAAGTAAAGGGGTCGAATAATATTGCACGCCCCACTTTTCAGTTTTTGACTTTCCACAAAAATTTAAAATAACCAATAAATTTCGTTCAACTTCATAATTGTGTTCCACTTGTTGATTCTTCACCAAAAATTTATATTTGGTATCTTTATGTTTGAAGCATGATATATGGGAAAAGGTTGAAAAGTTCCAGGGAGCCGAATACTTTCGCAAGGCACTGTATGTTTTCGCTCTATAATACCTCTCAATATTCAAATTAGAACACAGATAAGCAGGATGGAGACGTTAATTATGGTGTCATTGACGCTCAACCTCTTGGTGGATTCCTCAAAGTTTTGGAGGATGGTACACGTCAGACATCCATGTCAACACCACAAATGTTATGTGTGAAGACAGAACTGAATACCGACAAGCTTGTTGATGCTGGTAGATTAGTCACCAACTGCCCTCTTCTGCTCAGAAATCCTTTCCTACATCTGCAGTGTAGAGTTCCAAGGCCTGGGGCCATCACACACCAGTCAGTGAGCCAGAAGCAGCAAGCTGAATCACGGCAAGGGCGGATGAAGCTGTAGCTGAGTTTCTAAAATGGGTATTTAGAGCGTTGCATTTTTACCAGCAGATCTGCCAGCTCCATGTCGCTTTTCAAAAAACATTGATCAATTAGGTTAAGCGCATGAGCCAGGCATAGCACGTGTGTGAGCTCGCCTCACCAAAGAGCAGCCACCAGGTTCCACCCATTGTCACACACAAACATGCCTGGCTGTGGGTTCAGTGGTCTCATTCACCGATATGCCTGCTGTTTCAGAGCTGTCCACCACTCTTCAGCATTGTGGTGTTTGTCACAGAAGCATATTAGCTTCAGCACAGTCTGTTCCTGCTTTGATTAGGCAGTGCTGCAGTGCTTCCAGCTTGTGACTGATGTGCTACCTTTTGGAGCTGTAGACTGAAGAGGAGGTGCAGGAGGAGGAGGAGGTGCAGGAGCTATACACTGTGGGGGCAACCCAGATTGACGTAGGGCACCCAATACTCTGTGTTTGTAAGGACTGCCACCATACCAAGGTCTGAGTGTGTCCCGGATTCCACTATATTAACCCTGTGTACCTTCAGTGAGATGTATCGTCCCTGACCACAAGCACTTGTCCACGTGTTTGTGGTTAGGTGGACTTTCCAAGTACCAGCATTGTGAAGGGCACGGAAAATGTTGTGGGACACGCAGGGCTGCCATTAGGAATTTCGGGGCCCATACTGGTATAATTTTCGGGGCCCCCTTGAGACTCCGCCCAGGCTCCACCCCAGCCCCGCCTCCACCCCTCGAACTGTCCAAAGTCCCGCCGCTCTCTCTTGGAAAAACTCCACTTCTCACCAATCACACATTAACAGTTCCCATCACCAGATCACACATATTGCCGGCAGCTTTTGTTTTGGCCAAAAGATTTTTTAAGCCGCCACCATAACAGGGTAGACTCTTTTGGCCGAGCTCTATTCTACTGTAACCTATTAAATATTTGTTAAAATATGTGATACAATTTATTTTTTTTTCTATTTTTCAATTTTTAAAATGACCAATAATATCACATACAAGGGGAAAATATCACCGCACCATGTCCAGACCACATAGTGACCTATAATACCACACAAAGGAGCAAATACCGCCAGACCATGACCAGACCACATATTGCCACCACAGTGACCGAATAATATCACATACAAGGAACAGCACCGCACCATGACCAGACCACATATTACCACCACAGTGACTGAATACTACAATACTGATCAGTAATAAAACACAGGAGATCTGTACTTAGTATGCAGTGTCTGTGTACAGGTAATACAGTGATCAATGACATTATACACAAGGCCTCTATACAGTGTATAGTGTCGGTGTATAGGTGACACACTAATTCACCAGTGACGTCTCTAGGTGAAGTCCTTCATCTTTGCTTTTCATCTTTCATCCAGCACAGACCGCCATCACGTCTTCCAGCCAGGGCTGGTCTCTGCAGGAAATAACACAGTTACCTAGAGCTCCGTTTGCAGAACATATTACTTAATTTTCCCAACTTCTACATTACATCACATGAAGAAAAAAAGGCAACATATTGTCACTCTACACAGTAACAGGACCGCCCTCCCCCCATTTAAAACAGTATACTCAAAAAATAAAATAAATACATCACTGCAGTAATAATATCCCTTAATTAGACCCTGTGGTAATAATATCCCCCATCCTAGCCCCCGTGTGTCTCATTCCTGGCTTCAGCCATCCTTTCTCCCATCCCGCCCTCATAAGTATCCATTCTGCCCCATATGATCTCCTCATCCTGCCCCATCTGTCTCCACCATATCCATCCTGCCCCATGATCCTGCATGATCTGTCTCCAATCCTGCCCCATCTGTCTCCAATCCTGCCCCCAGTGTCTCCAGTCACGCCCCCATGTCTTTGATCCTGCCCCCTGTGTCTCCAATCATGCCCCATATCTCCAATCATGCCCCGTATCTCATTCTGCCCTTCCTGTGTCTCACTGTCACATTCTGCCCCGTGCCTCACATTCTGCCCCTTCCTGTGTCTCACTGTCATTCTGCCCCTTCCTGTGTCTCACTGTCACATTCTGCCCCCGTGTCCATTCAGCCCCCTCCTGTGTCTCACTGTCACATTCTGCCCCTATCGTGTCCAGCATTCTGTCCTATCGTGTCCAGCATTCTGCCCCCATCGTCTCCAGCAATCTGCCCCATCGTGCCCTGCCATCTGCCCCATCATGTCCAGCAATCTGCCCCATCGTGTCCAGCAATCTGCCCCATTGTGTCCAGCAATCTGCCACATCGTGCCCAGCATTCTACCCCCATCATGACCAGCATTCTGCCCCCATCGTGTCCAGCATTCTGCCCCCATCGTGTCCAGCATTCTGCCCCCATCATGTCCAGCATTCTGCTCCCATCGTGTCTAGCAATCTGCCCCATCGTGTCCAGCAATCTGCCCCATCATGTCCAGCAATCTGCCCCCATCGTGTCCAGCATTCTGCCCCCATCGTGTCCAGCATTCTGCCCCCATCATGTCCAGCATTCTGCCCCCATCGTGTCTAGCAATCTGCCCCATCATGACCAGCAATCTGCCCCATCGTGTCAAGCAATCTGCCCCATCGTGCCCAGCATTCATCCCCCATCATGAGCAGCAATCTTGCCCCATCGTGTCCAGCAATCTGCCCCATCGTGCCCAGCATTCTGCCCCATGTCCAGCAATCTGCCCCAGTGTTCATCATTCTGCCCCATGTCCAGCAATCTGCCCCAGCATTCAGCATTCTGCCCATGTCCGGCATTCTGCCCCCATGTCTCAGTCTCCCCTGGGCCCCCCGGATTGCCGCTCTTAAAAATGTAAAAAAATAGAAAAGAGTTCTTCTTACCTGGCCACGGTCCAGCGGCGGGCAATGCTCGCGCTCCCTCCACACTGCAGCGTGTCCCAGCCGGCGACTGACAGTGATGTCAGACGCCGGCGAGGTGCGCGCTGCGGCTGACGTCAGTTGCCAGCCTCCTATTGGCTGGCGGCTGTTAGCTATTGACATGTGGGCCGGCGGACCCACATTGTTAATAGCATTTAGCTGTGGTAGCGCCGAGGGCCCGGTTTACCTACTGGTAGGGGCCCGGTGACCAGAGGAGACCGGGTCCGATGCGGGCCCCCTCTGCCCACCGGGCCCCATATGCCAGTCAGGGCAGTAATGCCCTGATGGCGGCCCTGGGGACACGTGCCTGTATAATGGCTGGAAGGCACACTGGGACAAATATTCCCGCATGTTTGTGGCCTCGAGGTGATCCTCGACTCTGCCCTCTCTTTCAAACTACATATCAAAACCCTTTCCTCCTGTCCATTACAACTCAAAAACATTTCCTGGATCCGTACATTACAAGAAACGTAACAAATGTTTGTGCCTGCCCTCATGAGCTCCCTCCTCGACTATTGCAACCTTATACTTTCTAGCCTCCCCTCTAGCACTGTTGCACCACTCAAATCTATCCCAAACTCTGCTGCCAGTGTAATCCAACTGTCCCTTCATTATTCCACAGCCTCTCCTCTCTGCCATGCCCTTCACTGCCTTCCTATTGCCCATAGGCTACAGTTCAAAATCCTAAATATGGCATAGAAAGCCTTTCCCAAACTGTCTCCTCCATACATCTGTTACATGGTCTCCCAATGTCTGACTGGGTCATGACTTTTTGTACGCAAACATGGTGTGCCCTCAGCAAGATGTACCATCCATTTGTCCACGTGTCTGTGGTTAGGTGCACTTTCCCTGTACCAGCATGGTTGATGGCACTGGTAATGTTGTGGGCCACATTCTTGCTTGTCTAATATCGTGATGACAGACCGGGAGAAATAGTGCCGGGTGGGGACCGAGTACCTTGTTACGGTCACCGCCATCAGGTTGCGGAAAGCGTCTGTGGAGCGCCCCTCACTCACCAGGGCCGTGGGTACTCGGTACCGGGCCGGTTGATCTTCTCAACGGGGGTTGTTACGGCAGCAGTGACCCGGTCCGTGGTCCTGGGGCTCCATTACAAAGGGGGTTGTTTCAGTGTGCTTATGGTGGTGAAAGTTTATAAGTGATTCGTGACGCCATCTGTGGTGTTCGGCAATAGAGATGTAAGCTGACGCTGCAGACAGATCCTCTAGGACAGATGGTGTGGTGCAGCAGTGATGTTATAGCCCTCCACAGGCAGGGCTGTAGTCCCAGGGCAGTGTAGGTGAAGAGACACTTAGATGGTGTAGTGTCTGGTGCAAGGGATGTGGCAGTGCTGGGCAGATTGGCGCAGCAATAAGTGGAGGACACCAGGGCATGTAGTTCCAAAGCTTTACTCACTGTCTGTTGCAGGTACAGGTGCCTGCATCCGTGCCATGTCCTCCGGGTCAGGAGCTCAGCCAACTTCCAGGCAAGATGAAGTACTCCTTTCCGACACTCCGCCAACATATGTGCCTTTTCTGAACGTCTCCTCTTATAGCGCCTTTGAATGAAGTACTCCTAGTACTGAGTTACACTGGAGTTCCTCCTGTCAGATGTTCCTATGAACTCTACTTGTACGGCAGACAGCTGTAGCCTGCTTCGGGGACTCCTTGCTACTAAGTCTCGGCTCACTAATATGTTGCTGTTGTGCCCCCAAGTCTTGTGTGGGAATAAAGTGGTCACTACTTCTATTCCTCCGGTGTCTGCTGCAGGACCATTAGTATCCGTACAACCTCGGGGATCGGACCCCGGCCTTGCGCTTAGAACTTGAAAAGGGTTCTCCTCTAACCCTGGTCCTTGTTCTCTTATTCTCCTCATGTTCCGTGCTAATCCTTCTTTCCAATGGAGAATCAAGCTTCCTTTCTCTGTCTCTTTCCTGTGCCAGCAGACCCAGATCACTGTGGCCTGCTGCAGCACTTCCTTCTTCCATCCCTCTCCCAGGCATCTTCTCTTTCTCACACTCTGTCCTTCTACATCCTCACTCATTGACTGAATGAAAGACTGACTGACTCAACTCTTCCCGCTCTTTTGTGCGAACTAAACTCCACCCACCTCCCAGCACGTTTCGTTTTCCAAGCAGGGAGCCACCAAGGGGTGCTATGCTACACTCCAAGCAGGGAGCCGCTGAAGGTGCTTTGCTACACTACTTTGTGGTATGGGGTGCAGGTGTTGGAGTGTGTTCAGGTGTCTCCACCTTACCTGGATGGTGGGGTACCACACCTCAGGAGGAGGTGCAGTACCTCTGTGGCGACTGAACCCTCAGGGGCGCCACATATGTTTCCCAAGAGCCTAGAAAGCAACATTTTGAGTGCAAGCAGATGACAAATTTGTGAATTTTGAACTGTGTCCTGTGGGCCATTGGCTGCGTCTTTCCGCTTACGGTCCATTGACTAGGGTATGGACAACTGAAGGTTGCGCTGGGACAAGGATGTGTATGTGCTTGATTATGGGGCAATTTGACTGTAGTCAACAACAGGTGCAGGGCAGGAGGCATCTTCTCATGCACCGTGGACAGGGGATTGGCCTGCACGCACAACAGCGGAAGAAGCAGTGGTATCTCCCGCAGACACTCTTCATGGAGCCAGGTGTTCAACCAACAAAGTCTGTTACTTTGCTACCATGTGCTTGATAATGCTGGTGGTGGTAAGGCTGGTAGTTTTACTACCCCTGCAGATGCGGCCATGGACAGTAGTGCAAATGTTCTTTTTGGGGTTATTGGCAGAGTCTTTCAAAAACAAGAAAACTGGTAGGGGGACATTCATTGTCTCCCTTTACCACACTGTGGTGCCACTGAGGCTCAGTCGCCACAGAGGTACTGCACCTTCTCCTAAGGTGTGGTGCCCCACCGCCTAGGTAAGTTTGGGAACTCCTTTCCACACTCCAACACCTGCATCCCACACACAGGATAGTTCAGTAGGTCCACATAGTAGCTTCAGGCTGGGGGTAGCAGAGCACCCTTCGTGGAAGCCTGCTTCGTAACACGAGATGTGCTGGGAGGTGGGTGGAGTTAGTATAAAAGAGGGGGAAGGTTTAGAATTACAGATCAGTCTGGAGGAGAGAGCAGGCGGACAGGAGGTCAGCCTGAGGGGAGCTCAAGGCGGAGGAAGGCAGTCAGGAGAGGCTGAGGACTGGTCTTAGTGGAATGAGCTCCCAGAGAGAGAGAGAAGGAGGAGTGCTGCAGCTGTCTCTGTGATCTGAGCCAGCTGACACGGGAGAGAGAAGAGAAGGAGAGAGACGTAGACCTGCAGCCTAAGCTTCCATAAGAGAGAGAGGGAACAGCGCGGAACGAAGGAGTAAGAGAACAGAGAGGAGTTGTGGGTTGGAAGAGGAACCCTGCCTATAGGTTCTCAGCGCAAGGCCGGGGCCCGGTCCCCGAGGTTGTATGGACACTTATGGTTCTGCAGCAGACACCGGTGGAGTAGTTGGCTGTAAATGCACTACTCCCATCCAAGACTTGGGACACAACAGCAACCGATTCGCGAGCCAGGACTCTGAGAGGAGTCCCCGATAGAGGCTACAGCTGTCTGTCATACAAGTGAGGTTCTAGGAAAATCTGACAGGAGGAATTCCAGAGAACTACGGTACTGAAGTTCTTCACACTAAAAGGCGCAATAGAGGAGTCGTTCAGGAAAGGCACATGTTGGCGGAGTGTTGGAGAGGAGAACCCTGGCTTGCCCGGGAGGTTGATTCAGTCTCTACCCCGGAGGACACGGCACGGAGGCAGGCACCAGTGGGTACAACGAACTGTGAGTAAACTGCAAGCCCTTTGAAACTGCAAGCCCTGGTGTCCTCCATTCATTCGCCGCTAACACCTTCAGCACCGCTACATCTGGGTACCAGCATCTATACCATTCTGCGCCTCTCCTCATCCATTGCACCTACACTGCCCTGGGACTACAGCTCCACCTGTGGGGAGCTATACCATCTTTGCTGCACCATACCATCAGTCCCAGCGGATCTGCATGCAGCGTTGGCCTAACACCATACTTGCCGAACACCACGGGTGGCGTCACGAACTATCCATACAGACTGTACTATTAACATCACCGCCATTGATATTGGGCGCCCGGGGCCACGGACCGGGTCACTGCTGCTGTGACACATCCCCCCCTGACACCGGCCTGGTACCGAGTACCCCGCTGCCCTGGGTGTGAGGGGCGACCCAACACCACCTCCTCACCTCGACACCTGTCTTTCATTGTTCCCCAAGGCTCTGTTCTATTCTAGGACCCCTACTCGTCTCCATCTACACCTTCGACCTTGCCTAGCTGATGTAGTGGCACAGTTTGCAATATCATCACTACGCCGATGACACGCAGATCTACCTATCTGTACCTGACTTCACCTCCTTACTGACCAAAATCACATGTCTTCCCCCATAATCATCCTTCTTTTCTGCTCGCTTTATAAAAGTGGACATGGACAAATCAGAATACATCATCTGTATCAGAGGAGACTTTGCAGGCAGAACTGTTTTCCTATAGGTTGTGAGTAGACAGGAGCAGCAGAGGATGATAATTAGGAGCAAGGATTACAGCGCTGTGGGCACCTTTCTGAGTGTGACCCTGATCATGAAACCTATTGTATAATAAAGCTTTTGTTTGTTGTAGCCTGAGCATGGCCTCTGCCCAACTTGCACCTTTACAAGCCCAGTAAGTGACGCAGCTCTGGAATGGAGGTTTCTGTCCCCATGTTCTGCTTCCCTCAAATTAAGGGCTCATTTAGACATCAGTAATTTTTCTTCTCAAACACAAAAACTGTTTTGAATTTTATCTATGTTTTCCATCAGCGTGTAATCAGTTTGGACAGTGTGTCCGTTTTACCATCAGTTTCATAAGTTTTTCTCGGATGTAATAAAAATGTTGAATGTTTCTCAAGCTTCTTCTATCAAATTGTCCATGAAAAACATCAGACAGATGGCATCCACGGGCTGTCCAATTTTTTTCACAGACCCATAGACTTGCTTTCTTGAGATTGAACGGAAACTGTAATGAAAATTGGAAACGTCAGCGTTATTTTGTGCAGATTAGTTGGTCTGCTAAAATACATGGTTATGTGAACAGTCTATATGATATAATAGGTACAAGTTCTATCTGTTAAAAATATGGATAGAACTTATACGCAAAAAATTGATGTCTGAATGAGACCTAAAAAACATAAACCTGATGATGCCAGGATATATACAAGATATTGATAAAAGTATGACAGCTATATTAGAAAAATTTACATAATGTTCAAATTTTTAAATGTGTGTTATTATATGTACATAAGTTATTATCTTTCAGAAATACCAATAAGATCTGAATAATGTGTATACTTGCATTCACTAGTTTCATTATATCTTCAAATCACTGATTATCTTACTATTTTATGCTCCACTAGTTTAACAACTGGGAAATATCTTGTATAAAAACATGCTTCTCACATTTTGAATGAACAGATGGTCCATTTGTTCATTAACTAATACAGTAAAATATTTTGAAAATGCAATATTGCAGAAAATTTTCCAGCTATCTATCCCATATGTTCATTCAATTTCTTCATATTTTTTAATTTGGTGAAGCTTATATTTGTATTCATATGACATAAATGATCAAAGTAAAATGTCCGTATTTTTCGGACTACAAGATGCACTTTTTTCCTCCAAAAATTTGTAAGGAAAGTGGGAGGGTGCAACTTATAGTCTGGATGTACCTTTTATATATATACAGTTGAAGCTAGAAGTTTACATACACTATATAAAACGCACATTTGCATGTTTTTCTCAATATCTGACATGAAATAAACCTTTCCCATTTTAGGTCAATTAGGATTGCCATAATTATTAATATTTGCCAAATGCCAGAATAATGAGAGGGAGAGAATGTTTTGAGGCATTTCTCTTACTTACTGCAAAGTCAAAAGTTTACATACACTAAGATTACTATGCCTTTAAACAATTCCGTGTGCTGTCCGTGTGCTGATGTCATGTGTTTGGAAGCTTCTAATAGGTTTTTGGCAACAGCTGAGTTAATTAGAGACACAGCTTGGTATGACTTTCAATGCACACCTGAAACACACAGCTTCTTTGTGTAGCATCATGGGAACGTCTCAAGAAATCAGCCAAGGTATCAGGAAGAGAATTGTGGACTTGCACAAGTCTGGCACATCCTTGGGTACAATTTCAAGATACCTGAAGATTAGAGTTGAGCGAAACAGGTCAGCCAGATTAATAAGTTGCCAATTTATGCCAAAGTCGGGTTTTGCCGACCGAAACCCGACCATAGCGTGAAGTCGGCCATGCGGTCGGCAAAACGAGCACCAAAGTCGGATATCTCAGAATTCCAGGTGCATTTTTTTCAGCCAATGAGCAAGGACGTACACTGTGGGCAACAAGATGACATGTGAAGCATCCACCACCATCGTAGAGAAGGGCATTGCAGTGATTGGCTTGCTGGGGGGGGCGTCATAGTGTCTATTAAAGCCCTGACCGCTAACCTCCATTTTACTTCTGCCGATCTTAACAGTAGGGAGAGGTTGCTGTTTATCAGTAGGGAGAGAGTTAGGGCTGTAAAGATATATGAAGTTCTTATGTGCTTGTGCTGATAACAATTGTACTGTACAGTTAGTGTGCAGTGACAGGGGAGGATCTTCTTGTGTGCAGCAGGGCTGGTTATTAGGCTGCCTGATAGCTGTATTGCTGTGTGTACACTGCAGTGCAGACTGCTTTTTACACAGCACTAATACTTTTATTCTTTTTTCTGCAAAGTTACCGACAGTTCATTTTTTCCCACACCGTATAGAGCTGTACGCTCCTCAAACACTACCGTGTACTGGCTGGTATCACGGACAAATACATGCTGACTGTGTGTGACTCTGGAAATATATACAGAGATTTAAATTTTCCCCTACACCGTATACAGCTGTACGCTCCTCATACAGTACCGTATATCTGCTGTTTGTATTACGGCCAAATACAGACTGAGTGAGCATCTGTGTGACTCCGGAAATATATACAGAGATTTAAATTTTCCCCTACACTGTATACAGCTGTTTTTCCTCATACAGTACCGTATATCTGCTGTTTGTAGTACGGTCAAATACAGACTGAGTGAGCATCTGTGTGTGACTCTGGAAATATATACGGAGATTTAAATTTTCCCCTACACCGTATACAGCTGTACGCTCCTCATACAGTACCGTATATCTGCTGGTATTTTTGGTACATTTTCCCAAACATGAGGAAGTATGGTGGAAGAGGCCATGGACGTGGGTCGGAGGGCCAGCTGCTACTGATGGTGGTGGTGGTGCATCTGCTGGTAGTGTCAAAAGCACAATAGCACCTAAGGCAGGAGGTGTTAAGCCTGTGTCATCATCTGGCTTCAGAAGGCCTGTAAGGCTCCCTTTTCTGGGAGTAGGTAAACTGCTTTTAAAGCCGGAGCATCAGGAACAGGTTTTGGCTTACATTGCTGAAACAGGCTCCAGCTATATTGCCTCCTCTTCTGAAGTTTCAAAAACTGCAAGCACAGAGTCATCAGTGCAGGCTCCTGGTCAGGAACAACACCTTTCCTTGTGTCCTTCACCCCCACCAAAAGTGAAGGATGCCATACTTTAGATTACTCCCTGGAGCTCTTTTCACATACCATGCCTAAATTATCAAGTGAAATCCTGAATTACCCAGTCCAAGATGAATATGACATGGAGCGCACTGATGTACAGCCAGTACTATATGATTCTGCTGGTACATTCACTCAGAGCACTGCATTGCCCGCGCAGTCTACTGAGCCAGATTCTGACCCTGGTGAAACTCAGGTGAGTCTTCCCGCATACTATACTACCTTACACAGTGACACAGAGGAAGGTGCAGATGAAATTGAAGAGGAGGTGATGGATGACCCAGTTGTTGACCTGGATTGGCATCCATTGGGGGAAGAGGATGCCGCTGGCAATAGCTCAGAAGAGGAGGAGGATCCACAGCAGGCATCGACATTGCAGCTGCGGTTATCTGGCAGGCCCGTAGCAGTCCAAAAACGTGTTAAAAAAAACAAAAAGATGCAGGACAGCTTGGCCAGACTGTCAAATTAGCACAGCGTGCAAGGCCTGAAAATTTTTCCCATAGTAGGAAGAGTGCAGTGTGGCACTTTTTTGACCAAAACCCTATTGATGAGGCAAAGGTTATCTGTAAGAAGTGCGGAAGGACCTTTAGCTGAGGGAGAAATCTCTGAAATTTGAATACCAGTTGCATGCTTAGACATGTAAACACAATGCACTTGCAAGCGTGGATGGACTACAAAACCTCAGGTAGCACACATGCACCTGCTCCGATTGAAAGTAGCCAGCAACGCTACATCGCTTCCCACACTGTAAGCTCTCCAGTTAGCACACCACCAGCAAGAAATGTTGAGGTGTCGTTGCAAGGCCAATGCAGTCATGAAATAACAATGTTTTTCCAACGAAAGACTGCATCTAGGCCATCACCACCACCATCACCAACCCCTCTCAGTTCGTCATGTCCACCGCTAGTTCCACCATATGCAGCTCTCAAGTCCAGCTCACTCTAGCAGAGACTCTGAGTAGGACAAGAAAGTACTCATCCTCTCATCCGCGTACACTGGCTTTGAATGCCTACATTGCCAAACTGATCTCATTAGAGATGATGTCCTTCCGTTTTGTTGAAAGCGCAGCGTTCCGAGAGCTCATGGCCTACGCTGTCCCACGCTATGACCTACCCAGTCGGCACTTCTTTTCTAGAAAAGCCATCCCTGCCCTCCACCTGCACGTGAAAGACCGCATTGTCCATGCACTCAAACAATCAGTGAGTGGAAAGGTGCACCTCACAACAGATTCATTGGCCAGTAGGCATGGCCAGGGCCGTTATGTGTCCATCACTGCGCACTGGGTGAATTTGGAGGATGCAGGGTCCACAGGGGACAGCGGCAGTGGGACAGTGCTGCCTAGCCCACGGTATAGGCAACAGTTGGCTGTAAGTGTTTGACCCTCCGCCTCCTCCAGAAGCGAAAGCTCATCCACAGAGCGCAGTCGCACGAGCACTCCATCCGCAGCTGGCAGTGTTGCACACAATGTGTCCCACTGTCGAACAGCTAGTGGTAAGCATCAGCAGGCTGTTTTAAAGATGATGTCTTTGGGTGACAACAGACATACCGCGGAGGTACTGGCTGACTACTTGCAGCGAGAAACTGAGTCATGGCTGGGCAGTCTACATCTTGAGCCAGGCAAGGTAGTCAGTGATAACAGACATAATTTTGTGGTGGCCATAGCCCTGACAAAACTCAGACACATACCTTGCCTGGCTCACACCTTGAACCTGTTGGTGTAGTGCTTCATAAATAATTCACAGGAGTTACCAGTCCTTCTCCATAAGGTGCGAAGACTGTGCTGGCACATCTGTCACTCGCCCATAGACTTCAGTCGTATGCAGAGGCTGCAGCGATCATTCCACCTCCCCAAGCACCGCCTAATCATAGATGTTGCAACAAGGTGGAACTCCACCATGCACATGGTTGAGAGGCTGTGCGAACGGAGGCAGGCTGTGATGCAATTGTGGGAGGATACACAGGCAGGCAGTTTGAGGGCAGACATCAAGTTGTCGGGTGTGCAGTGGTCAAAGCTGAAAGACCTCTGTAAAGTCTTTCAGTGTTTTGAAGAATGCACACGGCTGGTAAGTGCAGACGATGCCATCATAAGCATGAGCATCCCACTTATGCGTTTGCTCATGCAAAGTTTGACGCACATTAAGCATCAGGCGTCTGCAGCGGAGGAGGAGGAGGGAAGCCTTGATGACAGTCAGGCATTGTCTGCTCAGGGAACTGTCCTGGGAGAGGTGGAGGAAGAGGAGGAGGAGGATGAGGGGGATGATTATTTTGGGGAGGAGGATGTTCCTCAGGGGGCAAGAGAAAATGTTGGCTTGCCAAGGTCAGGTACAGGGTTTGTGCGTGACTGGAGGGATGATGATTTGCCAAAAAGTGCTCCTCCACCCACCACTGGCAGTGCATCATTGACACCAGGAACATTGGCCCACATGTGTGATTATCTCTTGCGGATCCTAAAAAGGGACGCTCGCATTACCAAAATTATGAAGGATGACGACTATTGGTTGGACAGGATCCTCTATCCACGCTATAAAGGCAAATTACAGAACATCATGCCACAGAAGAACCTAGAGATAATATTGGCGAACAAGCAAGCAACTCTGGTAAACCGTTTGTTAGAGGCATTCCCAGCACACAGCAGCGGTGCAGGTTCTACCACGAGCCGTACTGGGCAACGTGGAAGAGGTGTTCGTGGTGCACACAGCCGAAGTGGCATTGGAGACAGGGGTTTCATGACCATGTTGTGGACTGATTTCTCGATTACCGCTCACACGACTGGTAATACTGAATCGATTGCAACAGACAGAAGACAGCAGTTGTCAACTATGCTTCAAAATTACCTCTCCTCCTCTATCGATGTTCTCCCTCATAGTTCATTCCCCTATGACTACTGGGCCTATAAACTGGACACCTGGCCTGAATTGGCACAATATGCCTTACAGGAGCTCACTTGCCCTGCTGGTAGTGTTCTATCAGAAAGAGTCTTCTGTGCTGCTGGATCAATCCTGACAGAAAGAACGACCCAGCTGTTGACCCAAAATGTAGGTGATCCACACCTTCATTAAAATGAACCATGCTTGGGTTTCAAAGGATTTTGTACCACCTTCCCCTGATGACACATAGGTTGCCAGCAAAATGGCTCGCTTTGTCCTCCTCTGTCTCCGACTTCTCCAATTCCTCCATTTGCAGCTGCTGAACGTCCAGCCTACACCTTGTCAACATATGCCAATTTTTCCACCTCCCTAACTGGACTGTACCCCCCACAACTTTAGCCAAATAACCCCCAATTTTCAATGCGTTACTATTATTGTAAAGTAAATTAAGGTTGACAAGCTTAAGTAATAATAATTGATGTCGTTGCCATTGAAATGGGCACTGTAGGTGTGTTTACTGTCCTCCACTCACTGCCGACTTTTATTCCCCATTGACTTACATTGGGGTCGGGTTTCGGTCGGACCTCCGACTTTTGCCGATAGTCGGTCGATTTCGTTCGACTCGACTTTTGGAAAAGTCGGGTGGTCCGAAACCCGACTCGACCCTCCCGGAGGCAAAGTCGCTCATCTCTACTGAAGATGCCTTGTTCTTCTGTACAAACAATTATATGCAAGTACAAACAATTACACTGTGTTACCAAGGTTTTATCCCTCGGACAATTTTGTGTGTTCCTGATAGATTTTTTCATGCTGATTTCAGAAATTACATCAGATTTTTCCTATCACGTAAGGTTTTTGAGAATTGATACGAAACATCATAATATTCTGTTATTCTGAAAACTCATATATGAACTTTTTCTGAATCAGTATATTCTGAATTTTCCACTGAAATAACATAAATCACTGATCTACACATATGCAAGCACTTATTATGCGAATTCCACACAGGCGCAGTGAATCATTTGGCTGACCGTGTACGGAGCATACCACATCTCCTGGGCAGAGGAGGAATCAAAAGACAATACTGACATACTTAGAGCATGGCTGAATGGATCACGACCTTCAATGCCATTCGCTGTCCCAATGAAATGGAGAGAGCAGAGAGATCATGTAACAGATTGCTACTTCTGCCTTACAAATGTAACAGGATATTCAGCAAAAAACAAGAAATCAATAGAATATCCTAATCTTTCTTCATCCATAAGACCAGTGCCACACGATGGAAGTCTTCATGCTTCAAAGCCACCCAAAGTGTGGACAATGGAGGACGATGAAGATGAACTAACAATGTCAGTGGAAAATGAAACTGCTGCAGGACCAGACTTTGAGCCTTCTACATCTAATCCACATCTGTACAGTCAAGCTGATCTGAGGCAGAGATTTGAAATTGTCAAAGAGGCAGGCAGAATTATTGGGATCAAGGCTACAAGAACGGAATCGCTTATTACCAGGAACAAGAGTTTCTGTTTTTCACAGTTTTCAAGAAGACCTTAATCAATTTTTCAACCATGTTGACAGTTTAACCTTTTGCAATGACGTCTTGGGGTTGTTTGCTGCTCTTGGATGAGAACATGACCCGAAGGAATGGCGACTGTTCATTGATTTAAGTCTGAAGGCTGTTTTACTACACAATGGAAATATCTATCCTTCTATACCTATTGGACATGCCGTAGACATGAAAGAAACATATGAGAATATGGAGTTACTGTTGATCCACATTAATTATAGAAATTATAACTGGAACATATGTGGTGATCTAAAAGTTGTTGCACTTTTTTTTGGACTGCAGCTTGGATATACCAAGTATTGTTGTTTTATTTGTGAGTGGGACAGGCGTGCATGAGAAATACACTATTTCAGAAAGGACTGGCCACTCCTCGACAACCTGGTTGCTGGACAGAAGAATGTTAAACATAATACTCTCGTTGATGCAGCAAAGATATTTCTCCCTCGTTTGCATGTTAAACTTGGGCTTTTGAAAAATTTTGGCAAAGCAATGAACAAAGAATTGGAAGCCTTTTTTACTTGCGACAGAAATTTCCAAGAATAAATGATGCAAATATTAAATAAGGTATTTTTTTGGCCCACAGATCAGAGATATAATGAATGACAGTAGCTTTGATGGTCTTTTGCAAGATGCTGAACAAGTGGCATGGAGAGCCTTTAAAGATGTGACTTTCAACTTCCTTAGCAACAGCAGGGCACCGAACTTTGAGCAACTTGTGGACAACATGCTCACAGCATACCATTTGATGAAATGCAATATGTCACTAAAATGCATTTTCTAAATTCTCACATGGACTTTTTTCCAGCCAATCTTGGTGCTGTTAGCAATGAACACGGTGATAGATTTCACCAAGATATTAAGCTGATGGAGAAAAGGTACCAGGGAAAGTGGAGTACATCAACGCTGGATTACTATTGCTGGAATCTTATTCGAGAAGCATCTGACATGGATTATAAACGAAAGTTGTCTGCAAAACACTTTTGAAGAATTGCTTTTGCTTCTGACATCAATGCACATGTATGTAGTGTCTCAGACATCATAATGTAGACTACAAACTGTTGTTTCTTAACGCTTTACTGCCAGCAGACGGAATAGTACGTCAGTTGGCAGTATCCCCACTTTGAGGTGGGCTCCGGCGGTGAGCCCACCTCAAAGCCGCGACATGTCAGCTGTTTTATTGAAGCATGCCAAAAAAGTTTAAAAATATAAAAAATTAAAAAAAAACATAAGTTCAAATCACCTCCCTTTCGCCCCAATCAAAATAAAACAATAAAAAAAAAATCAAACCTACACATACTTGGTATCGCCGCGTTCAGAATCGCCCGATCTGTCAATAAAAAAAAAGAATTGGCCTGATCGCTAAATGGCGTAGCGATAAAATAATCAAAACGCCAGAATTACGTTCAAAAGAACGTATCTGCGCAAAAGTGGTATCATTAAAAAGTCGGTTCGGCACACAAAAATAAGCCTGCACCCAACCCGAGATCACAAAAAATGGAGACGCTAAGGGTCTCAGAAAATTGCACATTTTTTGCAATTTCACCGCATTTGGAATTTTTCTCCCATTTTCGAGTACACAACATGGTAAAACCATTGGTGTCGGTCAAAAGTACAACTCATCCTGCCCAAAATAAGCCCTCACATGGCCATAGTGATGGAAAAATAAAAAAGTTATGGCTTTGGAAAGAAGGGGAGTGAAAAACGAAAGCGAAAAAAATCGAAAAAGCTCCAGTCATGAAGGGGTCAAAAAAACCTTCCTTGATACACACTTTTGGAGCACATATTCATGTTCAGCATATCAAAATATATTAGATACAATAACATTTTTTCAGGGACAAGAACTTCCCTGAAATTTGTTGCGCAGTGTTTTTTGCAAGTACAAGCAAGATGGGAATGTCCAGCCACCATACCACTCTGGAAGGAGACGAGTTGTGTCCCAAAGATGTACATGCTTTCGTCCAACATGTGTATATCAACCTAAGGACAAAAGCAAAAGACCTTGTGAAGTTGATGGCGGAAGCTGGTAAGATTGTGTTCTGTCCCCACATGAGGCAAATGGAGGTGTAGTTGATTGGGGCTGGGAGAGATTCCTACTTTCCGTTTCCTCAATGCAGAGCAGACAGGACCATGTTGCTGTTTTGTGTCCGGAGAGATAATACACACCAGGGATTGTGAAGTCCAGACTTGTTTATTTGGAAATCTGGACATACAGCATATCATTGGTAATGCAGTAGGTTCTCCAGACGTGCAGAATGTTCACAACAAGATGTGAGCAACAAAGTGTGAGCAAAGTGCAGCAAATGTGGTAGAAAAACTGATGCTTTTCACAGCTCGGTACAGGCGTGTCTCTCCCTGGTGAAAGTGAAACTAAGAATGGCTGCCAGCAGGAAGAGAAGGAGTGACATGACCCGGAAGTGGAAGGCATGTACTAGAATTAATTAGCTGCAGGATGCTATACAGAAAAAGGACAGCAGGTGGCAGCAGACCAAATGCAAGACTTATACAAAGAATGGTAATATGATACAATCTATGAAGCCATATAATCATAACTTTAGACGGAACAGCACAGATTGTGTAAATTTCCAAATTGAAATGAGTAGTGTATCAACATGGGCTGAAATGCATCTCTGCCAGGAAAAGCCATTACTCTAAAAGAAGCATAAAAAGTCAGATTCATGTTTGCAAATGCACACAGGAACAAATACTTTAATTTTTGAAGACATGTCCAGTGGTCTGATGAAATTAAAATTGAACTTTTTGAGCATAATGACCATTGTTACATTTGGAGGAATAAGGGAAAAGCTTGGAAACCTAAGAACATGATCCCAACTGTGAAATACGAGGGTGGCAGCATCATGTTCTGGGGTTATTTTGAGGCAGAAGGGACTCTGGTGCACTTCACAAAATAGATGGCATCATGAGAAAAGAAGATTATGTGGCAATACTGAAGCAACATCTCAAAACATCAGCCAGGAAGTTAGTTTGGGTGGAAATGGGTCTTACAAATGGACAATGACCAGAAGCATACTGCCCAAAATGGTAACAAAGTGGCTTAGAGATAGCAAAGTCAATGTTTTGGAGTGGCCATCACAAAGTCACAAAGTTGAAAAGGCAGGTGCGAGCAAGGCGACCTACAAACCTGGATCAGTTATATCAGTTTTGTCAGGAGGAATGGGCCCAAATTCCAACCAACTACTGTGGAAGCTTGTGGAAGGATATCCCAAACGTTTGACCCAAGTCATTCAATTTAAGGGCAATGAAACCAAATACTAATGAAATGAATGTAAACTTTTGACTTTGCAGTAATAACGACGGCTTCCTGCAGCAGCTGTGCGATCACATGTACCCATGAGAGTGGAGAACAGTGAATATTCATTCTCTTTAATAGCGGGTACACATGATCGCCCATTGGCTGCGCCTAACACCCGTTAAAGAAGATAAATATTCACATTCATATTCTGAATCTGCACCCTACTATTCATCTGTCTCCACACCCTCCATGCACATGATAACTGCACTTGATACTTCACTATTGCACTTAAGCACACGGGCTGATGACCGCATCATGCAGCTTTATATGAAAATCCATATTTATTATAATTGACAGACCTGAAATAACAAGCACTTTTCACCTACTGTGTCCCCCCCATTTCCTTGTAGATTGTAAGCTTGCGAGCAGGGACCTCACTCCTAATGTCACTGTTTGAATTGTCTTAACTTGTATTGAATTTATTGTCTGTACATGTCCCCGCTTAATTGTAAAGTGCTGCAGAATATGTTGGCGCTATATAAATAAAAATTATTATTGTTATTACTGCTCCCGCCGCCCTTAATCTTGGGCGTCGAGCGCAGTGAGTATTCCAACAGCTGACCTCAGCATGTGAGGGTGCATGGCAGTGACGTCATGCACTGTTACACACTGAAATCAGCTGTTGGCATCACAGCAGGACATCCCTGCAAGGGAGCAGAGGGAAGGTAAGTAGAATTGCTTTTTTATGTCTGCAGCATGATGGGGGCCATGTATACCAGGATGGGAATGATAGCCATATATGCCAGGATGGGGGATGAAACGAATATGCAAATAAAGTCCGTGGAGCCTCATTTAAGAGTCTCAAACTATGGAATCCTACTCCACACTGATGAGGGGCAACACCCCGAAACAGCTGTCTGTGGATGGATACCTGGCCTTGGTATTTCCCTTGTCATATCTGTAAACTCGTAAAGAGCTGGATATTGACTTAATGGCCACTTAATATGGTGGAAACGGTGGCTTCCGAAAGGCGCCACTCCTTGGCTGGGTCCTTCCCTGGAGGAAGATCTGGCTAGTCCCGTGTTTGAGACTCTTAAATATGGCTCCACGGACTTTATTTGCATATTCGAATTTCCAAGGGAGCAATGCACCTAGGATTTCACTGATTAAGCGCTTTTGCTCGCTCCCGCAGTGTTTTCTTTGACTGGTCTCCCTGAGGTTAGTGATTGTTTCGTGAGGATGGGGGATGATGGCCATGTTTACCAGGATGGGGATGGGGACCATGTGTACCAGGATAGGGGGCCATGTTTTCCAGGATGGGGATGGTGGCCATGTATGCGTGGATGGGGACTGGGGCCATGTATACCAGGATAGGGGATATTACCGCTATAACAGTGTCAGCATCAGCTCCCCATAATAGTGTGTTATGACCACATTTTTTGCTTCAATCTTTTTTTTTTCTATTTTCCTCCTCTAAAATCTAGGTGCATCTTATGGTCCAGTGCATCTTAGTCTGAAAAATATGATACATTTTTAAACAAGAAGCCAATTAATATTAAATTTTGATTGGCAGAACAAGAACAAAAAAAAGCCAATTGAATAAAAAACAAACCAACAATGGCATGAGACGATTCTGTGAATGCTTCACATGCTACCATACATGTGGCTGCAAATTACCGCTAGGACAGACAGCAGGGCTAGGAACGAAGGTCATTATTTGACTTTTTGAGTGTAAATTTAACTGGAATAGATTGTGGGCATCATGTCACATTTGTAGAGCCCCTAAAGAGGCAAAACATTTCCTTCCCCCACCATACCCCCCTAAAAGTGAACATATTTTAAAAACTACACCCCTCAAGGAATTCGTCTTGGTTTATAGTGTTAATTTTGAACCCTGAGTTGTTTTGACAGAAGTTTATAATATTGGGCCATGAAAATGAAACATTATATTTTTCTATTAAATTGTTGCATTAGCCCCAAATTTGTCATTTTTACAAGTGATAACAAGGAGAAAACGACCCCAAACTGTATAACATAAATGCTTCTGAGTATGCCAATACTTTATAAGTGGTCAGAAATGACTAGTTGTGTACATTGCAGAGCTCAAAAGGAAAGAGCATAATTTTGGAGTGCAGATATTGCTAGAATACTTAAAGTGTGCTACAGTATGTCACATTAGCAGAAACCGAGGTGCCAGAACAACACAAATCCCCTCAAAGTTACCCCAGTTTACAAAATAAATCCCTCAAGCAATTAATCTAGTGGTATAAGGAAGGATATAATAGTTTATTTGTCATTTTCTTGGTATTTGAATTTATTTTTTTAAACAGATTAATTTTTAGTAAATAAAAGTGTCATTTTACAACATTTTAAACAAATACAGAGAATGAGAATATTGGGCTACCAAGAGATTTCACATGTTGCCATGCTTTCATACAAAGCTTCCATGCTGAGAAAACCTTTCAGAGCTTTAGGTAAACTATCCTTATTAAACATTCAGTATTAACTGCTAAAGTGAAGGCAGTAAGATATATTAAAGTTATACTATGTTCTATCATTTTGTCCCGGAGTAGGGAGGTCAGGGTTCTCAATCCACACTTCTGCAGGGTATTCCTTTTCAGGTAAACATTCCTTTGCATTCTTTTTATATTATTAATTTTATTTGTGAGTTCTGTAATACCCGGGAGGGGTAAAGGGGAAGTAGATTCTAGCAAATGATAAGCCAGCTGCTTCCTGGCTTGATATAAAATTAGTAAGACTGGTAACTGGTTTGAATCACTGACTGGTAACCAACTTATGATTTTACTTAAAAAAATGCTTTGTCCCAATTAATTTGCACAGCACTGTACTTAAACTTATCAACAATTATGATTTGTAATTGCAAAGCAGGGAATTCCAGAGTGAGAGGAGTCCACTGGCATCAATGCTGACTTTGTCCAGTTAACTAAAAGTCCAGACCATCTCCCCAATTAAATTCATTACTGGTATTATAGATGATTTGACATCTCCTAAATATATGAGTAAGTTGTCATCATACAGATATACTCTTTGGTCTGTTGATCCACATATAAAGCCAGTAATATCATTTAATGAACAAAGCAGGGATGCTAGAGACTTCACAGCTGCAGCATAAATCAGGGGGGAGAGAACATCCCTGCTGAGTACCTCTTTCCAGGTTAAAGGATACAGAGATGCAGCCATTTACCCGAATTCTTGCCTTTGGGGAAACACATAGCAGTCTAACCAAATTTATAAATCTAGATCCAAAACCCATTTTCATCAAGACAGCCCACAGGAAATTCCATTAAATGTTATTCAAAGCCTTGGCCTCATCTGAAGGCAGAATTTCTCACCCCCCCCAGTCCCTTCAAGACTAATCGGTAGTTCCCAAAACAGGCTTATAGATGTGTACTTCGACGGAACAAACACTGTTTGATTCTTATGCACTACCAATGTAATCACTGTAGCCAGTTTAGTAGCCATAACGTTTACAAATATTTTAATGTCTATTGGGAAGAAAGAGATGGGGCAGAGGGGTCATTTCCAGGCTAAAGGATTTCAACTATTATTACTTTCCTCATAGATGCAGAGAGGGACTCCTGCTTCAGCCTACTCAATCACCCTCAGTAAATGGGACATCAGTAGAGGAGCGTATTCCTTAAAGAATTCTCTTTGCAACCCGTCCAGACCCAGAATTTTTTCATTTTTTGTTTAGGCCAATGTTTCCTCCAGCTCTTCAAGTTGTATGTCTCTATCTAAAATTTCCCTATCTTCATCGGTCAAACAGGAGAAGGGTATATTTGCCAGGACATCTGTTATCTCTCCTATTTTGGAATCTGATTTTCAGGTATAAAAATAAGTATAATATTACCACCGGAAATCAAAGGAATGTGTGGCGCCCCTGAGGGTTCAGTCGCCACAGAGGTACTGCACTTCCTCCTGAGGTGTGGTACCCCACCATTCAGGTAAGGTGGAGACACCTGACCACACTCCAATATCTGCATCCCACACAACACAGTAGTGTAGCAAAGCACCCTTTGGTGGCTCCCTGCTTGGAACACGAAGCGTGCTGGGAGGCGGGTGGAGTTTAGTTGGCACCAAAAGAGCGGGAAGAGTTTAGGATTTAGGCAGTCTGACAGAGTCAGTGGAAGAGTGAAGATCCCCTGAGTGGGATGGATGAAGGAAGTGCTGCAGCCGACCTCAGTGACCTGGGTCCGCTGGCACAGGAAAGGAACATTGATGGAAAGCTTGACTCTCTCCATAAGAAGGAAGGATTAGTGTGGAACATAAGGAGAGGAGGACTAGGGATTAGGGTTAGAGCAGAACCCTTCCCAAGTTCTAAGCGCAAGGCCGGGGTCCGGTCCCCGAGGTTGTATGGATACTAATGGTCCTGCAGCAGACACCGGAGGAATAGAAGTTGTCACCACTTTATTCCCACACAAGACTTGGGGGCACAAAAGCAACGTGAGTGAACTGGGACTAGGTAGTAAAGAGTACCAGAAGCAGGCTACAGCTGTCTGCCGTACAAGTAGAGTTCATAGGAACATCTGACAGGAGGTACTCCAGTGTAACTCAGTACTGTGAGTACTTCACTATAGGCACAAGAAGGGAGACGTTCAGAAAAGGCACATATGTTGGCGGAGTGTTGGAAGGGAGCACTTCATCTTGCCTGGAGGTTTCCCTGAGCCCCTGACGCGGAGGACACGGCATGGATGCGGGCACCTGTATGTACAACAGACTGTGAGTAAAGCTTTGGAACTACATGCCCTGGTGTCCTCTGCGTATTCCTGCGCCAACCCATTCAGCACTGCTACATCTTTGTGCCTAACATTGCACCATCCACGTCTCCCCTCACCGTCACTTCACCTACTCTGCCCTGGGACTAGAGCCCTATCTGTGGAGGGCCACACCATCATTGCTGCACTACACCATCTGTCCCAGAGGCTCTGCTCGCAGCATCGGCTTAACATCTCCCTTGTCGAACACCACAGGTGGCATCATGAATCATCCACTCATAAACTTTATTTCATCACTTAACCCCCTATACACGGGCGCCCAGGGCCACAGACCGGGTCACCGCTGCTGTGACATTCCCCTCTGAGAGACCGGCCCAGTACCGAGTACCCCACAGCCCTGGGAGGGCGCCCCAAATGCAACAGTCTGGCCTGCACATCATGATAGCAAAGAAGCATAACACAGTGTAATGCGCTAATATGAGAGACGAATATCCAAAATTACTTTATTGTACAGCTTTGAACAGCTTATTTTGATTTCTCACTTTCCATCCCACTGAGTAAGTATTATCAGAATTTGAGAAGATGAATTAGGGATTCCTAACCAAAATGACTTTTTGGAGGATATATTCCTCAGCAAGTTTGGTACTGAAATGATCATTGACCAGTCTAGTTTTGATTAGTCTGTCAAAGTTAAGGTCATTTCAGTCTGGTGCTAAATTACGATGGAAAAATTTTAGAGTTGTTTCAAAGTGTGTCTGAGTCAGATTGATTCAAAGCGTGCTGGGTCATGGCCATGAGGTACCTGCCTAGACATGTACTTCTATGCAGCTGTCATGCACTGCCAGTCCGTGCACTGCGATGCGATTGTGGACCATGTTATACGGCCATCTGACTGCGCCCTAACACTTGGCTTTCTCATCAGCCGCATATGCAGCACTAGGCACCAAAGCTTCATCACATCTATCATACCTGCATGTGTCCTACTTATGTTATTCATCTTAGCAGCATATATAATTGTATTTAACTATTTCAAGCTACTTCACTGAATCCTGCATGTGTCCTACCAGTTATTCATCTTAGCAGCATATATAATGGTATATAGTTATTTCAACGTACTCTGCTTGTCCCCTTATGCTATGAGGTCAAGTAACTTTTCAAAGTGGTTGATGATCCATGTAGGCCTGGACACTTGTTTATCTGCTCATTACATTTATTGTGTCCTGCTGTCCCAACTTAGCTTGATTGCTAACGAGTGAAAAAAAAGTAAGAGATCTTAGAACAGGCCTCCGTCCTATATATTCAGACATAGCCTGGGGAAGCATTTATGCAGGGTGCATTTATGTACATTTAATCGAAGTACATTTAGCAAAGTACGGGCAGTTATAACATGGCAGATGGCAGGAGACAGGTAAGACAAATTAATAAATATGTTCCCTGCACACTTGGATTACCACAAATATATACCATATGTATTTGTATAATTGTTATACTGGCTGCTCCATTCACTCACATCCACCACCCTTGCATTAACTTTTTACACTCCATCCATATTGGCCCCTCTGTCTGTCCTCTCCTATGTATAGCACTCACGCTCTTTTCACATTGCTAAACAGCACAGATCCATTCAGTCGCACCATCCAACACATGAGATGCACTCACAAATCACTTAACCATCTGCTCACTCTTTCTATCCTCCTTCTCCTAGTCACAGGAGACATCTCTCCAAACCCCAGCCCCTCATGTTATAGTAAGTCGAAACCCTCAACTGCTACACTCAGAAACCCCTCTAATCTTATTAATATTCCATGCATGCCTTCTATCTCTTTTAATTGTGCCCTTTGGAATTCTCGCTCAGTGTGTAATAAACTCTCCTTCATCCAAGACTTCTTCTTTCTGATTCTCTTAAACTTCTGGCTCTGGATCCAGCAGTCAGACACCACTGCTGCTGCTCTCTCATATGGTGAACTACAATTTCTCATACCCCAAGATCGGACAACAGAACAGGTGGAGGCGCTGGTCTGCTCCTATCACCCAAATGTACCTTTCAGATTATCCCTCAAGTATCCTCACTTGTCTTCCCTTCTTTCGAGGTCCATGCTGTCACTCTACGTACCCTTCTCCATGCGAGTGGCGGTGGTGTATCGTCCTTCGGGCCCCTCCCATCAGTTTCTGGATCACTTTGCCACCTGACTTCCACACTATCTCCTGTGACATTCCCACCCTCATCATGGGAGACTTCAACATCCCCATTGCTCTTACCATCTCAGCATCTGCTTCTCACCTTTTATCTCTAACCCCTCTTTCAGCCTCTCGCAGCATACTAACTCCCGCACATATGAAGACGGAAACTCCCTCGACTTGGTCTTCTCCCGGCTTTGCTCAGTGGATGATTTCACAAACTCCCCTCTCCTGCTCTCTGACCACAACCTTCTATCATTCTCTATCAAGAACTGCCATCCTGCCCAGGTCACCCCTACTTTCCACACTTTTAGAAACATACTGGCCATTAACACCCAAAAACTTATGAAGAACTTGCAGTCATCATTGGCCCCTATCTCCTCCCTCTCATGTCCTGATTCTGCACTGAAGCATGACAATGAAACACTTCAATGTGCCCTGGATGAAACTGCACCTCCTATACATAGAACAACTAGGCACAGACAGTGACCACCCTGGCACATGCTGTAAACAAGCTTCCTACAGCAGTGCTCCAGGTGCGCCGAACGTCTGTGGAGAAAATCCAATCTTCCCGAAGATTTCATCCATTATAAGTTTATGCTTAAAGCATACAACACTGCCCTTCACCTCTCAAAACAAACCTATTTCCACACCCTCATCACCTCACTATCCAATAATCCAAAATGTCTCTTTGACACTTTTCATTCCCTACTCAACCCAAGAGTGCAGGCCCCAACCACTGATCTCCACGCTGACGATATGGCTAATTATTTCAAAGAAAAAATTGACCATATCCGACAGGATATTATCTCCCAATCCCCTCATACCATGCACTGTCCTCCCTCCCACACTGTATCTAGCTCCCTCTCTGATTTTGAACCAGTAACAGAATAAGAAGTTTTCAGGCTCCTTGCTTCTTCTTGCCCTACCACTTGAAACAGTGACCCCATTATATTACATCTCCTCCAGTCCCTTTCCCCTGCTGTCACCACTCACCTCTCTGTAATATTCCCTTCATCTCTAAACTCCTGGAACGCCTGGTTCACACCCGACTTATCCACTGTCTCTCAGATAACTCTCTCCTCGACCCTCTAGAATCCGGTTCCCGCTCTCTTCACTCTACTGAAACTGCCCTCACTAAAACCTCTAATGATCTTCTAACAGCTAAATCTAATGGTCTCTACTAGAGTTGAGCGACTTTTGGTTTTTTAGGGTCACGTTTCGTTTCGTGAAACCCGACTTTTCCAAAAGTCGGGTCGAGCAAGATCGTCCGATTATAGGGAAAAGTCGGGGTCGTCCCGAAACACGAAACCCAATGTAAGTCAATGGGGAATAAAAGTCGGCAGTGAGAGGAGGACAGGAAACACACCTACAGTGCCCATTTGAATGCCAAAAGCATCAATTCTTCTTACTTAAGCTTGTCAACCTTAATTTACTTCATAATACAAGTTACGCACTGAAAAATGGGGGTTATTTGGCTAAAGTTGTGGGGGGGGAGGGCTGGCTGCAGGTTTTCATGTGCCCTGGGCGAAAGAGCGCCCCTTTAACACATACCACAACTCATCATGCTCCGATACGGCAGAGAAATAGCGGTATAGTACAATGAAAAATACCTCACTTTTTACATCTCATGACGAGGCCCATCTATTTCTCCATACAGAATCATTGGTCCCATATAATGTTTGAAACAGTATATGATGAGCTCCACATAATGCTACAGTATATGTTGGTCCCCATGGATGAAGCTCCACTGTCTTATGGGCCCAAATAATGCTCCAAACATAATGGGCCCCATTTCTAATGCTCTAGTGTATAATGGGCCCTGTAAATGCTGCTCCAGTGTCTGATGTCCACCTTTGGAATGTTCCAGTGTATGGTGGGCCCCATCTATCATTCTCCAGAGTATAGTGCTCCCCAAAAATTGCTGTCCCAACATTGAAACAATCAAATAAGTCTCCTCGCTAGGGAATCCCTGTACTTGTCTGGATTCCTCGTCGTCCCCATCTTCCATCTCACTGCACAGTATTTCAACTTTGCAAATGCTGTGATCCTGAGCAAGCAGGGGGGGCCCACTCGTTGGCGACGGCACTGGCACAGGGCCCCTGATAGTACGGTGGTGTGTCTGATGGCGGGTGGGCCGAACCTGCACTTTCATCTGCAGCTTCCTCTTTGTCACCGTGTAAGATGGAACTGTATATGGGAAGGGTAACCTGAGTTTCATCAGGGTCAGATTCAGATCGTGTAGCGTGCGAGGGGAATGTAGTGGTCTGGGTCAATGTACCAGCAGATTCATCGAGCAGTGGCTGGGCATCAGTGCACTTGTGTCGCCCCCAGGAGTACGGTCGCCACAGTGGCATTACCTTCTTCCTAGGGAGTGTGATGTCATGCTTGGGAGCAACGAAGGATCTCTCTAGCAGGTTAACTGATTGGGCAGCGTTATTCCCACGAGTCATGACCCTCCAAACAGCGTTCATGAAGGCAAAGTGTTTGTTTTACGTGGGCAGTATGGTTGCAAAGCTGAACCTTAAAGGAATGTCCAGAAGGGCACCACCAGGAGTGGAGCCTACGGTTAAATTCGACTCCACCTGGGAAACCTCAACCATGCCAGCTACAGAACAGATGCACACATTGCAAGCTTAATTCCGTTAACGAACGAGACTCCGTCATGCCCCGCGGTCCGAGTCCGGCTTACTAGAGGGACACGTGAGGCTCTGGCACATGAGATTGGCCAATAACTGGTGTGTCATGCCCTTACATGTCCGTGGTTGCATGTGCGCTACACTGAAAAGGCCAGCGTTTGTCGCTTACAGGTGCAGATAACCCGCTGAACAACGTTAGTGATGGGGATCACTGATTACAATTATTACCCGCGAACAATGATTTCCCAGTAAGTGCAGGTCAACCGCAGTTCCGGAATTAGGCCTAACCGTCATTCCTGAAAAAATGAAAAACTTACGTGTGCAAACCACAGGTGCTGTAGCTTGCTTAACAGCTCGCCAGCCATTCTCACGCCCAGTATGGATTACACGTGATTGCACAAAGGTGAGAAAGGGTACCGTATCCCCAGATAACATGTATGGATAGCGTAGACATTCAAAATATATGTCTATACATCAGGAGGCAGGCTCAGACGGTGTTAGGCCCAGTATGGATTGCACGTGATTGCACAAAGGTGAGAAAGGGTACCGTATCCCCAGATAACATGTATGGATAGCGTACACATTCAAAATATATGTCTCAGGAGGCAGGCTCAGACGGTGTTAGGCCCAGTATGGATTGCACGTGATTGCACAAAGGTTAGAAAGGGTACCGTATCCCCGGATAACATGTATGGATAGCGTACACATTCAAAATATATGTCTCAGGAGGCAGGCTCAGACAGTGTTAGGCCCAGTATGGATTGCACGTGATTGCACAAAGGTTAGAAAGGGTACCGTTTCCCCGGATAACATGTATGGATAGCGTACACATTCAAAATATATGTCTCAGGAGGCAGGCTCAGACGGTGTTAGGCCCAGTATGGATTGCACGTGATTGCACAAAGGTTAGAAAGGGTACCGTTTCCCCGGATAACATGTATGGATAGCGTACACATTCAAAATATATGTCTCAGGAGGCAGGCTCAGACGGTGTTAGGCCCAGTATGGATTGCACGTGATTGCACAAAGGTTAGAAAGGGTACCGTATCCCCGGATAACATGTATGGATAGCGTACACATTCAAAATATATGTCTCAGGAGGCAGGCTCAGACGGTGTTAGGCCCAGTATGGATTGCACGTGATTGCACAAAGGTTAGAAAGGGTACCGTTTCCCCGGATAACATGTATGGATAGCGTACACATTCAAAATATATGTCTCAGGAGGCAGGCTCAGACGGTGTTAGGCCCAGTATGGATTGCACGTGATTGCACAAAGGTTAGAAAGGGTACCGTTTCCCCGGATAACATGTATGGATAGCGTACACATTCAAAATATATGTCTCAGGAGGCAGGCTCAGACGGTGTTAGGCCCAGTATGGATTGCACGTGATTGCACAAAGGTTAGAAAGGGTACCGTATCCCCGGATAACATGTATGGATAGCGTACACATTCAAAATATATGTCTCAGGAGGCAGGCTCAGACGGTGTTAGGCCCAGTATGAATTGCACGTGATTGCACAAAGGTTAGAAAGGGTACCGTATCCCCGGATAACATGTATGGATAGCGTACACATTCAAAATATATGTCTCAGGAGGCAGGCTCAGACGGTGTTAGGCCCAGTATGCATTGCACGTGATTGCACAAAGGTTAGAAAGGGTACCGTTTCCCCGGATAACATGTATGGATAGCGTACACATTCAAAATATGTCTCAGGAGGCAGGCTCAGACGTGTTAGGCCCAGTATGGATTGCACGTGATTGCACAAAGGTTAGAAAGGGTACCGTTTCCCCGGATAACATGTATGGATAGCGTACACATTCAAAATATATGTCTCAGGAGGCAGGCTCAGACGGTGTTAGGCCCAGTATGGATTGCACGTGATTGCACAAAGGTTAGAAAGGGTACCGTATCCCCGGATAACATGTATGGATAGCGTACACATTCAAAATATATGTCTCAGGAGGCAGGCTCAGACGGTGTTAGGCCCAGTATGGATTGCACGTGATTGCACAAAGGTTAGAAAGGGTACCGTTTCCCCGGATAACATGTATGGATAGCATACACATTCAAAATATATGTCTCAGGAGGCAGGCTCAGACGGTGTTAGGCCCAGTATGGATTGCACGTGATTGCACAAAGGTTAGAAAGGGTACCGTATCCCCGGATAACATGTATGGATAGCGTACACATTCAAAATATATGTCTATAAATCAGGAGGCAGGCTCAGACGGTGTCAGGCATAGTATGGATTTGACGGCCCAGACTACACAGCGGAGGAGCAGGGAGAGGTAAAGATTGCAAATGCTGGGGCCCTGCCCAAGCAAGGGGGGCCCACTCGTGGGCGTCGGTACTGGCACTGGGCCCCTCATAGTACGGCGGTGTGTCTGACGGCGGGTGTGCACCACCACCGTCAGAGACACTTGATTGCACTATGAAGGACCCTGTACCAGTGCCCGCGCCCAAGAGTCGGCCTACCCACCTGTCCAGGGCAACGGCACTCGCACGGTGTCGTGCGCTAGGTGGTGACCCCGGCCATGGGGGGGGAGGCAGCACAGTTAGGGAGTTTTAGAAAGTCGCATATGTTGATGTTGGACATTCAGCTGATGCAAAAGGTGAAATAGGTCAAGTCCCAGGAAGAGGTGGACCAAAGCAAGCCATTTTTCTGTCACCCTATGTGTCATCAGAGGAAGGTGGGACAAAATCCTTGGAAACCCATGCGTGGTTCATTTTAATGAAGGTTAGGTCATCCACATTTTGGGTTGACAGACGGGTCCTTTTTTCTGTCAGGATTGATCCAGCTGCACTGAAGACTCTTTCCGATAGCACACTTGCAGCTGGGCAAGCGAGCTCCTGTAAGGCATATTGTGCCAATTCAGGCCAGGTGTCCAGTTTAGCGGCCCAATAGTCAAAGGGGAATGACCTGTGTGGGAGAACATCGATATGGGAGGAAAAGTAGTTTGTAACCATAGTTGACAACTGCTGTCTCCTGCCACTTTCCATCGATGCAGTATTACCAGTTGTGTGAGCGGTACTTGAAAAATCAGTCCACAACATTGTCATGAAACCCCTGTCTCCAATGCCACTTCTGCTGTGTGCACCACGAACACCTCTGCCAAGCTGCCCCCGGCCCGTACGGCTCGTGTGAGAACCATCACCACTGCTGTGTGCTGGGAATGCCTCAAGCAACCGATTTACCAGAGTTGCTTGTTTATTAGCCAATATTAGGTCAAGGTTCTCCTGTGGCATGATGTTTTGTAATTTGCCTTTATAGCGTGGATCCAGGATGCTGGCCAACCAGTAGTCGTCATCGTTCATCATTTTGGCAATGCGTGGGTCCCTTTTTAGGATCTGCAAGGCATAATCTGACATGTGGGCCAATGTTCCCGGTGTCAATGATGCACTGCGAGTGCTGGTTGGAGGAGCACTTTCTGGCAAATCCACATCCCTCCAGTCACGCACAAACCCTGTACCAGACCTTGCCACGCCAACATTTTCACTTGCCCCACGAGATGCATCCTCCTCCCCTAAGTAATCATCCCCATCATCCTCCTCCTCCTCCTCTTCTTCCTCCACCTCGTCCAGGAGAGGTCCCTGAGCAGACAATGGCTGAATGTCATCAAGGATTCCCTCCTCCTCTTCCTCCTCATCAACATTGGCTGCAGACGCCTGCTCCTTAAGGTGCGTCAAAGTTTGCATGAGCAGACGCATAAGTGGGATGCTCATGCTTAGGATGGCGTCGTCTGCACTTACCAGCCGTGTGCATTCCTCAAAACACTGAAGGACTTTACAGAGGTCTTTCAGCTTCGACCACTGCACACCTGTCAACTCCATGTCTGCTCTCAAAGTGCCTGGCCGTGTATCCTCCCACAAATGCATTATGGCCTGCCTCTGCTCGTATAGCCGCTCCACCATGTGCAGGGTGGAGTTCCACCTTGTTGCAATGTCGATAATGAGGCGGTGGTTGGGAAGGTGGAGCAATCGCTGCAGCTTCTGCATACGAACGGAGTGTACAGGCGACCGGCGGATGTGCGCGCACAGTCTTCGCACCTTCTGGAGCAGGGCTGTTAACTCCGGATAATTTTTGAGGAAGCACTGCACCACCAGGTTCAAGGTGTGAGCCAAGCAAGGTATATGGCTGAGTTTTGAAAGGGCTATGGCTGCCACAAAATTACGGCCGTTATCACTAACTACCTTGCCTGCCTCAAGATGTACACTGCCCAGCCATGACTCAGTTTGTCGCTTCAAGTACTCGGCCAGCACCTCGGCGGTGTGTCTGTTGCCCAAACACATCATCTGCAACACAGCCTGCTGACGCTTTCCACTAGCTGCTCGATAGGGGGACACATCGTGTGCAACAGTGGCAGCTGCAGATGGAGTGCTCGTACGACTGCGCTCTGTGGACGAGTTTTCGCTTCTGGAGGAGGAGGAGGGTCGAACGCCTACAGCCAACTGTTTCCTATACCGTGGGCTAGGCAGCACTGTCCCACCACCGCTGTCCCCTGTGGACCCTGCATCCACCACATTAACCCAGTGCGCAGTGATGGACACGTAACGGCCCTGGCCATGCCGACTGGACCATGCATCAGTTGTGAGGTGCACCTTTCCGCTCACTGACTGCTTGAGTGCATGGACAATGCGGTCTTTCACATGATGGTGGAGGGCTGGGATGGCTTTGCGAGAGAAGAAGTGGCGACTGGATAGGTCATAGCGTGGTACTGCATAGGCCATGAGTTCGCGGAAAGCTGTGCTTTCCACCAACCGAAAGGGCATCATCTCAAACGAGATTAGTTTGGCAATGTGGGCGTTCAAACCCAGTGTACGCGGATGAGAGACTGAGTACTTTCTTGACCTACTCATAGTGTCTGGGAGGGTGAGCTGGACTTGAGAGCTGCATATGGTGGAAGTAGCGATGGACAGGGCGGACTGAGAGAGGGTTGATGATGGTGATGGAGTTGGTGTTCTTTCTGATGGCATAGAATCAGTCTTTCGTTGATATAACAGTGGGATTCCCTGACTGCTGTGGCCTTGCAACGACACCTCAACATTTGCTGCTGTGCTAACCGGTGGGCTTACAGTGGGGGAAGCAATGTAGCGTTGCTGACTACCTTCCTTGTGATCAGTTGCACATGTGGCACTTGAGGTTTGTTGTTGTGTCCACGCTTGCAAGTGCATGCTGGTTAAATGTCTAAGCATGCAACTGGTATTCAAATTTTTCAGATTTTTCCCTCGGCTAAAGGTCTTTGCGCACTTCTTAGGCTACTTTCACACATCAGGTTTTCGGCGTCAGGCGCGATCCGGCATCGTGCCGGAATGCTGGATCCGGCAAATGTTTTGTAAAACCTGATGTGCCGGATCCGGTTTTCTGCCGGATCCGTCTTGTTCTTGACAGACAAAACCGGATCCGTCTCATCCGGTTCATCCGTTTTTCTATCCATTTTTCGACGGATTACGCCGGATCCGGTTTTTAAAATTGACCCTCAAGGCAGAGTACACTGGCAGGATGACAGAGTGTGAAAGATTTGTGCCCTAACCAAACTTGTGTACCTTCTGGACCAACAGTATATACCTTTGCCAACCAAAGTTGGCTATCTTGTCATGGTCTACTATTTTTAGCTTTAGGCCACAGGTGTGTACCTGGTTGTGTTTTATGCAAAGTATTTCACCTTTTAACAAAAGTTGTGTACATTGTTAGGAAATCACCAACAATAAACACAACTTTTTAGGTGAAATACTTTGCTTCAAACACAACCAGGAACACAACTGTGGCAAAAAGCTAAAATTTACCCACAGTTATATACCTGGTTTTGAATACCTTTTTACCTTTGAAATACCCTGTATTTAACCTTTTTTTTAAACATAGTTCGCCGCAGAAAGAAAAGACAGACAACCATTGTGAAACGATAATTTAACTTTTATTTAAAAATTTTTTTTTTTTTGTAAAATGTTTTTAAAGTGCAAAAAACTTTTTTAATAAAGGTTTTAAACCCAATGGGCATTTTTATTAAAAAACACACATTACAAATCTGTGTAGTGTGGGGTGGAAATACTGCTGGAGGGGCTGCTGGATACTTCGACACTGGGTGTGTGGAGAGAGGACTGGGATCGTGGTGGGGAAGGAACAGTTAGAGGTGAAGGTGTGGAAAAAACTACAGAATGGGTGGACATGTGGGAGGCAGAAGAGGTGGTGGGCGGTGGAGTGGAGGGTTGGGCAGGGACTGTAGGAGCAGATGATGTTGATGGAAAGTTGTATGGGGAAGGAGTTTGGTACGGGGAAGGAGTTTGGTACGGGGAAGGAGTTTGGTACGGGGCAGGTTGCTGGAAGTGGGGAGATGTCTGGTACTGGGGAGGTTGCTGGTACTGGTGAGGTTGCTGGTATGTAATAGGAGGGGGAGGATGGAAAGTGGCTGGAGGGGGTGCAGATGTAATAGGAGGGGGAGGATGGAAAGTGGCTGGAGGGGGTGCAGATGTAATAGGAGGGGGAGGATGGAAAGTGGCTGGAGGGGGTGCAGGTGGAGGAACTACAGTGGTGGGAGGTGGAGGTTGGGAGGTAACCTGCTGTAGAGCACCGTGGCACGAATGCATTACATGCATCTGCTGGGTAGGAGATAGTGTTGCCATGCGCTCCACAACAGACCTGAAAAAAGTGTGGTTTGGCGAAGATCTTGCTTCTGAATGCATGGTTTGCAGAAGTATCTTCACCTCCAGAATGCTGGAGTTGATCTGCTGAAAGCCTGCGGAGATTTGCTCTGACAAGACTTTTAGACAGTTCTGGAAAGATGCATTCAGATGCAAGAACTCTTGCGCATAACTCTTTTCCTGACCCCTCTGCCACTGCCGCCCAGTACCCGCAGGTGTACTAGAGGTGGCAGGGGCAGAAGGGTGGGGTAAAGGGAAAGCGATCTCCTCACCAGCAGCTTCATGTAATGTAGGCGGCCACGATGCTCCTGTGCTGGTGGATGGGACAGATGGGTCGAATGTGTGGGAAGGCTGGGAAGGTGCAGATGTACCGGGGCGGTCGAAGTGTCCCTCGGTGCCGGTCTCCTCAGGGATCGCCTCTGAAGGGTCCAATCGTGCAGGCTCCCGAGTGCTGCTCACCGTGCTGTGGAATAAAGAGAAAAAAAACAATTAAAATACTGACATGGTATGGCCCTGGCTGAAAAAAAAGGTTACATCTAACATTTTTTTTCACATGTGGTGTGTAATATTTACCTTCTGGTGAGCATTGTTTCCCGGAGGAACGACAGGGCTTGTGCGTACTTGTACTTGCTCCTGCGTCCTCCAGATCCACTCGGGGCCCGCATCTCTTTATTGAACTCCTTCTTGAAACGATCCCTCACAGACCGCCACCGATTCACAATTCTGTTCCCTGAAACGAGAAAGGAGTGGTTAGTATACAACATCAGTGTTTCACAAACTCCAGTCCTCATGGTCCCCAGGGGTCATGTTTTCAGGATTTCCATAGTAAATAGAAATCCTGAACACATGATCCGTGGGGACCACGAGGACTGGAGTTCGGGAAACACTGGTTTACATCAAGCAACCGGTACTGTATATACTTACGCTCTTTAATCTGGGCCCGAACATCGAGGTCCTCCCAGCGGCCCACAAGGAGCGAACAGATTTCCTCCCAGAGTCGTCGGGTAACGATAAGGTCAGCGTGGCGGCGGTCAGCCATATTCCAGAGCGGCTCCCTTTGTCTGACGAGATCGATGAGGTGGTCCACATCGAGTCCTCCATCCTCACCGTCAGAGTCGGGAGCACGCTGTGAAGGCTGTTAAAGAAAAAGACAAAAATAACATTAGCCTCCACAAAAGAAATGAAATAAAAAGTGCAAAAAAACAAAGCAAAAATATTTATACTTACACGCTGGTGACCGCCGCGTTGCTGTCGCCGACGACCCTGGGAGGCACTGCGAGGACCTCTTGGCCGAGCACCAGATTGGGAAGACTAGAGAAAAAAACAAAAAATGTTATGTCTTTGGATGTAGGCATTTGTTTGCTGTGTGTGGTCTGCAGAACATTGTTTTCTATGTGTTGTGTGTAGTGTGATGTTGTGTTTCTGCGTTTGATGCAAAAAACTTACCAATTGTGAGCCCACTCCAGGTGTCTGTCCACCCCTTCCTTCTTCTTCTGGGAGCTCCTCTTCATCTTGTGATTCCTGTTTTGAAATAAAAGGCAATGAATAGACATATATTACAGAGATGATGGATTTTGGAAATAAAAACTTACCGTCAAACGCTGATGATGCGAGGGAGGGCTCCCAGAAGAAGATGTGCTGTCCTGTTGATGGCCAGACTCCATGGCTGTGGGTATTGCTGCTGCTGTTGCTGCTGCCAGTGATGCCATTTCTGCTGCTGCTGCTGCATCTCTTTGGCGGCTGTTGAATAAAGAGAAACAAAGGGCCAATGAATATCTTGATATTCCATGGCCCTAGTTTGGAGGAATGGGGGATTTGATAATTACCATCTCTCATCTGCTGCTGGACTCCCCTCCTCAGCATGTTCCATTTGCTGCTCCATTTGGGGTGGTGCTGATGGTGCTGCTGCTGCAGATGTCTGCTGCCTTCTCCTGCTCCTGGTTCTTGGCTTGGGTGGCATGTTGGGTGTGGCTGAGGGTCCCATTGTCTTGCTTTTATATATCTCCTGTGGGCAGAGCTACTGAGCATGCTCAGACCAAAAAACCGGATCCGGCGCATTGCGGCGCTCATAGGCTTTCATTGTGTGAAAAAGCCGGACGCGCCGGATCCGGCGTGTCCGGCTTTTTCGCCGGAGACAAAAAACGTTACAGTAGCCGTTTTTTCCAGACGCCGGATCGCGACACATTGCCGGATCCGGCGAAAACCGGATGAAACGCATGGCCATCCGGCGTGATCCGGCGCAAATGCAAGTCAATGGGGGGGAAACCGGATCCGGCATTGCATTTCGCCGGATCCGGTTTCTGTCAAAAGCGCCGGATCGCGCCTGACGGCGAAAACCTGATGTGTGAAAGAGGCCTTACAGATAACCTTGGCCTGATCATGAGGATTTTGTTAAAAAAAGTGCCACACTGCACTCTTCCTACTTTGGCAGACATTTTGCGGCCTAGCACGCTGTGATCTTTTGACCCTCTGGACAAGCTGTCCAGCAACTCTTTTGATGTTTGGAACCTGTCTTTGGAGTGCTCCGGGCCTGCCAGATAACAGCTGTTGCGATGTCGATGTCTGCTGTGGATGCTCCTCATCTGAGCTATTGGAAGCAGCACCCTCTTCCCCCAATGGATGCCAATCTGGGTCAACAACTGGGTCATCCATCACCTCCTCTTCTATGTCATGTGCACCTTCCTCTGTGTCACCGTGTATGGTGGTATAGTGTGCGGGAAGGGGCACCTGAGTCTCATCAGGGTCAGAATCTGGCTCTGTACACTGCGAGGACAATGTAGTGCTCTGAGTGAATGTACCAGCAGAATCATCCATCAGCGGCTGTGCATCAGTGCACTCCATGTCAGATTCATCTTGGCCTGGGTAATTCACCATTTCACTTGATAATCCAGGCATGGTATGTGAAAACAGCTCCATGGAGTAATCAGTAGTAAGGCCTGCGTCATCCTTCAATCTTGGTTGGGGTGAAGGACACAAGGAAAGGTGTGGTTTCCTGAACATGAGCCTCCAATGACGACTCAGTGCTTTTACTTTTTACAACTGAAGAAGAGGAGGCGATAGAGCTGGAGGCTGAGTCAGCAATGTAAGACAAAACTTTTTCCTGATGCTCTGGCTTTAAAAGCGGTTTGCCAACTCCTAGAAAACTAAGCGTTCGAGGCCTTATGTAGCCAGACGATGACGCAGGCTCAGCACCTCCTGCATTCGGTCCTATTTTGCTCTTGCCACTACCATCAGATCCACCACCAACACCATCATTACCAGCTGCCAACCCCCGCCCAATTCCACGGCCTCTTCCACCAGCCTTCCTAATTTTTGGTAGAAATGTAGACAAAATCCAACAAACTATATAGTAATGTAAAACAAGGTACAAGGTGTCTATAGGACAGGGGCGATTTTGAATTTCTGCAGACACTTGTGGACACTGGACACTTTTGGATTGTGTGAGGCCCACTGATATCTGAGCGCTATGTCACAGGCTCGATGGCACAGCTGTGACCAAAGTGACTAGAGGATAAGGGAGATTTTGAATCTCTGCACACACTTTTGGACACTGGACACTTTTGGATTGTGTGAGGCCCAATGAATATCTGAGCGCTATGTGACAGGCTCGATGGCACAGCTGTAACCAAAGTGACTAGAGGATAAGGGAGATTTTGAATCTCTGCACACACTTTTGGACACTGGACACTTTTGGATTGTGTGAGGCCCAATGAATATCTGAGCGCTATGTGACAGGCTCGATGGCACAGCTGTGACCAAAGTGACTAGAGGATAAGGGAGATTTTGAATCTCTGCACACACTTTTGGACACTGGACACTTTTGAATTGTGTGAGGCCCAATGAATATCTGAGCGCTATGTGACAGGCTCGATGGCACAGCTGTGACCAAAGTGACTAGAGGATAAGGGAGATTTTGAATCTCTGCACACACTTTTGGACACTGGACACTTTTGGATTGTGTGAGGCCCAATGAATATCTGAGCGCTATGTGACAGGCTCGATGGCACAGCTGTGACCAAAGTGACTAGAGGATAAGGGAGATTTTGAATCTCTGCACACACTTTTGGACACTGGACACTTTTGGATTGTGTGAGGCCCAATGAATATCTGAGCGCTATGTGACAGGCTCGATGGCACAGCTGTGACCAAAGTGACTAGAGGATAAGGGAGATTTTGAATCTCTGCACACACTTTTGGACACTGGACACTTTTGGATTGTGTGAGGCCCAATGAATATCTGAGCGCTATGTGACAGGCTCGATGGCACAGCTGTGACCAAAGTGACTAGAGGATAAGGGAGATTTTGAATCTCTGCACACACTTTTGGACACTGGACACTTTTGGATTGTGTGAGGCCCAATGAATATCTGAGCGCTATGTGACAGGCTCGATGGCACAGCTGTGACCAAAGTGACTAGAGGATAAGGGAGATTTTGAATCTCTGCACACACTTTTGGACACTGGACACTTTTGGATTGTGTGAGGCCCAACGAATATCTGAGCGCTATGTGACAGGCTCGATGGCACAGCTGTGACCAAAGTGACTAGAGGATAAGGGAGATTTTGAATCTCTGCACACACTTTTGGACACTGGACACTTTTGGATTGTGTGAGGCCCAACGAATATCTGAGCACTATGTGACAGGCTCGATGGCACAGCTGTGACCAAAGTGACTAGAGGATAAGGGAGATTTTGAATTTCTGCACACACTTTTGGACACTGGACACTTTTGGATTGTGTGAGGCCCAATGAATATCTGAGCGCTATGTGACAGGCTCGATGGCACAGCTGTGACCAAAGTGACTAGAGGATAAGGGAGATTTTGAATCTCTGCACACACTTTTGGACACTGGACACTTTTGGATTGTGTGAGGCCCAATGAATATCTGAGCGCTATGTGACAGGCTCGATGGCACAGCTGTGACCAAAGTGACTAGAGGATAAGGGAGATTTTGAATCTCTGCACACACTTTTGGACACTGGACACTTTTGGATTGTGTGAGGCCCACTGATATCTGAGTGCTATGTCACAGGCTCGATGGCACAGCTGTGACAAAAGTGACTAGAGGATAAGGGAGATTGGATTGCTTTTAAAAAAGCAGTTTGCAGAGCAGTGGGTAAACAGCAATGCCAGCCTGTCAGGAAGCCTTAAAAGGCAGCCCAACAACCAACACCACTGATACACCACAATATAGACTCCCCTTGCACTGCACACACAGTGACTGGTGTGTTGTGCAGGCCAAATTGCTAGCAGCAGAAGCAGTTTTTTTTCTTCTCAGCAGGACAAAAAAAAAAAATTGGGATTGCTTTTAAAAAAGCAGTTTGCAGAGCAGTGGGTAAACAGCAATGCAGGAATGTCAGGAAGCCTTAGAAAGCAGCCCAACAACCAACACCACTGATACACCACTATATAGCCTCCCCTTGCACTGCACACACAGTGACTGGTGTGTTGTGCAGGCCAAATGGCTAGCAGCAGAAGCAGTTTTTTTGTCTTCTTCCGTGCCTAACGCTCTCCCTACAGAATCAGCAGCAACCTCTCCCTATACTGAGATCGGCAGAAGTAAGATGGCGGTCGGCGTGCACACCCTTTTATACCCCCTGTGACGCCCACCAAAGCAAGCCAATCACTTGCATGCCCTTCTGAAAGATGGTGGTGACCCCTGCCTATGTCATCACGTTGCCCACAGTGTCCGTGGATCCTGATTGGCTGAAAAAGAGAGCGTAAAACAAACTTTTGAAACGCGACTTTGGCGCGTAAGTCGCCGACCTCGTGGCCGACCTCATCCTAGGGTCGGGTTTCGTTTCATGAAACCCGACTTTGCCAAAAGTCGGCGATTTTTGAAATTTTTCGACCCGTTTCGCTCAACTCTAGTCTCTACTCCATGCTAATTCTCTTGGATCTCTCCGCAGCATTCAACATTGTGAATCATCAGCTCCTCCTCACTATGCTCCGTTCCATCGGCCTCAAGGACACCTTTCTCTCCTGGTTCTCCTCCTATCTCTCTGACCGCTCCTTTACAGTATCTTTTGCTGGCTCCTCCTCTTCTCATCTTCCCCTTACTGTTGGCGTTCCTCAAGGATTGGTTCTAGGCCCCCTCCTCTTCTCTTTGTATACTGCCCCTATTGGTCAAGCAATCAGTAAATTTGGTTTCCAGTACCATCTCTATGCTGATGACACCCAATTATACATTTCTTCTCCTGATATCATACCTGCCTTTTTGGAAAACACCAGTGATTGTCTTATCACTGTCTCTAACAACATGTCCTCCCTCTATCTGAAACTGAACCTGTCAAAAACTGAACTCCTCGTGTTTCCTCCTTCTACTAACCTACCTATGCCCGACATTGCCATTTCTGTGTTTGGTTCCACCATTACTCCCCAGCAACATGCCCGCTGTCTTGGGGTCTTACTTGATTCGGAGCTTTCAATCACCCCCCACATCCTTTCACTGGCTCGCTCTTGTTATCTGCACCTCAAAAACATTTCTAGAATTCGACCCTTTCTTACTTTTGACTCTGCAAAACTCTTACTGTTTCTCTTATTCATTCTCGTCTGGACTATTGTAACTCTCTACTAATCGGGGTCCCTCTTACCAAACTCTCCCCTCTCCAATCTGTTCTGAATGCTGCAGCTAGGATCATATTCTTCACCAATCATTATACCGATGCCTCTGCCTTGTGCCAGTCCTTATACTGGTTACCCATCCACTCCAAAATTCAGTATAAACTTATTACCCTCACCCACAAAGCACTCCATGGCTCAACACCACCCTACATCTCCTCCCTCATCTCAGCCTACCACCCTACCCGTGCCCTCCGTTCTGCTAATGACCTGAGGTTAACATACTCAATAATCAGAACCTCCCACTCCCATCTCTAAACTTTTCACGTGCTGTATCAATTCTTTGGAATCCACTACCCAGGTTAATATGATTAATCCCCAATCCCCACAGTTTTAAGCGTGCCCTAAAAACGCATTTATTCAGACTGGCCTATTGCCTCAACGCATTAACCTAAATATCCCTGTGTGGCTCATTCAAAATTTTTTACCATAACCAGGTTCCTCGCATCATGTTCTCACATGCTTTATGCATTTAATAGCCCTCTGTGTCTGTACTGTTACATATTTAGACTGTTAACTATTTCATGCAGCAACAGGAACACCCGATTCTTACATTATGGCTGGTCAAAACAATAAAAGCAATTGTTACCATCCACCTTTCGTGTCTCCCCTTTTTCCTTATAGATTGTAAGCTTGCAAGCAGGGCCCTCACTTCTCTTGGTATCTGTTTTGATGTATGTGTTTATTGGTATGCTCTAATGTCTATTGTCTGTAGAAGTCTCCTCTATAATGTAGTGCTACAGAATATGTTGGCGCTATAGAAATAATAATAATAATTATTATTATTATTATTATTATATCTGAGCTGAAAACAATAGTAAAAGGTAAAAAATGCACATACTTCCTTCCTCTTTCCCTCCATCTGAGGGGAATTGTGGCAATCAGTTGTAAAGAACAGGTGTCACGGGTTTACTGCAACAGAGAAGAGCCAGAAGACCGCAGCATCTGATTTCTCGTACTCCTGCACTGATTAGAAGCACTTCACCTTCATATTAAACTGGTCAGGCTTCTTCTAGCAGTGCAGAAGTTAATCTGCTCAGTTGAGCGCTCCTGAAAGCTTTTCTGCATTAAGGCTCAGCTGCTCACTGTTAATCACTCCCATCTCCTATTTAATCTGGGCCCCGGCAAGCACTGATTGTCCGAGCTTGCTTTTGCTGCATGATTCGAGGTTGTTGGTTGGTGGTTGTCATTTGAGAAGGTGTTTGGTGGATTTATCCGAGACTGTTGCTAGGATTTGGGTATGTGCTAATTTCCCTTCTTCTCCTACTTGGGTTTTTCCCCATCCTCCACTACCCAGTGTATACCTCTTTTGTATTTGTGAGCATATTTGTACAATTACTATTTTTCTTTATTCCTGTTCGTATTACCTTGTTAGTCTGGTTGGTGTATTATGGTTCAGTACTACTCCCCTCTTCCCTGTGTGGGGGAAGTGTATAGACTGAGTGTGGATTCTGGAGCTAAGGCAAGGAAAGTGGCCCTTGCATCTTAACAATCAGAAGTAATCCGAGTAATAGGGCAAGCTAAGGCATACCTAGTGTTACCTACAGGGAAAGAGCCCCTAGTCCTGGGACAACAGAGCTGTGACAGCAGGACAACTCACAGGTGCAGATCTTCAGAACCTGGTGGGGATTGTAGTTTTGTTTTCATCTTAGGAATCACAAATTCCATTATACATTTACTGCTCTGACAATATTTTTTCATAATTTGCGGTTGTCCTTGTAAATGGCTCTATGATTATGTAACAGTGAGTGTGTGGGCATAGTAGCTGTGTCTGCACCCTCAGATGCGGGTATCAGCTGTATTATATTGCTGTTATTCTATTCTAACAGCTGTGATCAGAGATAAAATGACTCAGGCTGCAAGATAGATACATGCTGCAAGCTAATAGCAATAGAATTAATATCAACTGAATCAGTGACATTCTATATATGGTATTTATATGGCTAAACACCTACAAAAATGGCCTCAAAAAGAACACTCCAGGCACATATTATTCCTACAAAAAACATCCACCAGTATATAATAAAATCCAAAAGTTTATTATATCCATACAAAGCATCCATTTTTTGTAGCAAAGATCATAAGTCAAAAGAACAAAGGATCAGATGTGTTATGTACTGACCTGGGTTGGAGTAGTAGTATTGCAACCACAAGGGGCAGCAATGGTAAGTAACATAGTCGGGAAAAGCCAAGTGTTGGTACACAGGAGAAGCCACGTCATTAAAAGATTATCAGGTAGCGTAGTCAGGAATTGCCATGGGGTTGGTACACAGGAGAAGCAATATCGTTAAAAGATTATCAGGTAGTGTAGTCAGGAATAGCCATGGGTCGGTACATGGAATCAACATAATGTAACAATCTTGGAATGGAGCAGGCGAAAGGAAGCTTGACTATAGACTGATAGCTCAATAATCTCGCAAGGAAGGAAGTGCAATGCCAGGTTTAAGTAGGGTGTTCAATCAGGGTGGAACCAATCTGGAACACCACATGTACTAGTATCTGGGTCAGCAAGGAACTGTACAGCGAACTGAATAGCTCAGAGGGAAGAGCTGCTGCCTAGTGCACACGAGTCCTGATAGTACCCCCATCCTTCCAGGATGGCCTCTGGACATCTCAGGCAGTGGCTTCTCTGGATGTCTGTGATGAAAAGCTCTTGTAAGCCTGGATGCATGAACACTGCCCTCCGGCTCCCATGAAATATGTTCTGGTCTGTAACACCTCCATTGCACCAAATATTGTAGTCTTTCTCTATATCTTCTAGAGTTCAGAATTTTATCCACAATGCACTCTTGTTTAGAGATGAATGAATATGTTCAGTAAACAATCGCCAAACATAAATTTGGCACAAAATGGTACATTCAGATTCGTGATCGGTAACAAGAGCATTTTTCTTAAAATAGGAAAAAGTCGTTAACAATTGGTAAAAGACAGAATAATAGCCGGAAATTCATGTGCCGCGTTCAGTAAAATTACAGCGTGACAGGTTAGAATGGAATCAATAGAATAGATATATACATACAGAATACATAGATACAAGGTGGGACATTTATATGGATACACCTAAATTAAATGGGAATGGTTGGTGATATCAATTTCCTGTTTGAGGCACATTAGTATATGGGAGGGGGAAAACTTTTCAAGATGGGTGGTGACCATGGTGGCCATTTTGAAGTCGGCCCACCCAGGTGTATTCATATAAATGGCCCACTCAGGTGCATCCATATAAATGGCCCACCCTGTATATAGATGTCAGTGACACACATATATATATACACTCACTGGCCACTTTATTAGGTACACCATGCTAGTAACGGGTTGGACCCCCTTTTGCCTTCAGAACTGCCTCAATTCTTCGTGGCAGAGATTCAACAAGGTGCTGGAAGCATTCCTCAGAGATTTTGGACCATATTGACATGATGGCATCACACAGTTGGCGCAGATTTGTCGGCTGCACATCCCTGATGCGAATCTCCCGTTCCACCACATCCCAAAGATGCTCTATTGGATTGAGATCTGGTGACTGAGGAGGCCATTTGAGTACAGTGAACTCATTGTCATGTTCAAGAAACCAATCTGAGATGATTCGAGCTTTATGACATGGCGCATTATCCTGCTGAAAGTAGCCATCAGATGTTGGGTACATTGTGGTCATAAAGGGATGGACATGGTCAGCAACAATACTCAGGTAGGCTGTGGCGTTGCAACGATGCTCAATTGGTACCAAGGGGCCCAAAGAGTGCCAAGAAAAAATTCCCCACACCATGACACCACCACCACCAGCCTGAACCGTTGATACAAGGCAGGATGGATCCATGCTTTCATGTTGTTTACGCCAAATTCTGACCCTACCATCCGAATGTCGCAGCAGAAATCGAGACTCATCAGACCAGGCAACGTTTTTCCAATCTTCTACTGTCCAATTTCGATGAGCTTGTGCAAATTGTAGCCTCAGTTTCCTGTTCTTAGCTGAGAGGAGTGGTACCCGGTGTGGTCTTCTGCTGCTGTAGCCCATCTGCCTCAAAGTTCGACGCACTGTGCGTTCAGAGATGCTCTTCTGCCTACCTTGGTTGTAACGGGTGGCAATTTGAGTCACTGTTGCCTTTCTATCAGCTCGAACCAGTCTGCCCATTCTCCTCTGACCTCTGGCATCAACAAGGCATTTCCGGCCACAGAACTGCCGCTCACTGGATTTTTTTTCTTTTTCGGACCATTCTCTGTAAACCCTAGAGATGGTTATGCGTGAAAATCCCAGTAGATCAGCAGTTTCTGAAATACTCAGACCAGCCCTTCTGGCACCAACAATCATGCCACGTTCAAAGGCACTCAAATCACCTTTCTTCCCCATACTGATGCTCGGTTTGAACTGCAGGAGATTGTCTTGACCATGTCTACATGCCTAAATGCACTGAGTTGCCGCCATGTGATTGGCTGATTAGAAATTAAGTCTTAACACACAGTTGGACAGGTGTACCTAATAAAGTGGCCAGTGAGTGTATATATACAGTGGGGCAAAAAAGTATTTAGTCAGTCAGCAAAAGTGCAAGTTCCACCACTTAAAAAGATGAGAGGCGTCTGTAATTTACATCATAGGTAGACCTCAACTATGGGAGACAAACTGAGAAAAAAAAATCCAGAAAATCACATTGTCTGTTTTTTTTTCATTTTATTTGCATATTATGGTGGAAAATAAGTATTTGGTCAGAAACAAGCAATCAAGATTTCTGGCTCTCACAGACCTGTAACTTCTTCTTTAAGAGTCTCCTCTTTCCTCCACTCATTACCTGTAGTAATGGCACCTGTTTAAACTTGTTATCAGTATAAAAAGACACCTGTGCACACCCTCAAACAGTCTGACTCCAAACTCCACTATGGTGAAGACCAAAGAGCTGTCAAAGGACACCAGAAACAAAATTGTAGCCCTGCACCAGGCTGGGAAGACTGAATCTGCAATAGCCAACCAGCTTGGAGTGAAGAAATCAACTGTGGGAGCAATAATTAGAAAATGGAAGACATACAAGACCACTGATAATCTCCCTCGATCTGGTGCTCCACGCAAAATCCCACCCCGTGGGGTCAGAATGATCACAAGAACGGTGAGCAAAAATCCCAGAACCACGCGGGGGGACCTAGTGAATGAACTGCAGAGAGCTGGGACCAATGTAACAAGGCCTACCATAAGTAACACACTACGCCACCATGGACTCAGATCCTGCAGTGCCAGACGTGTCCCACTGCTTAAGCCTGTACATGTCCGGGCCCGTCTGAAGTTTGCTAGAGAGCATTTGGATGATCCAGAGGAGTTTTGGGAGAATGTCCTATGGTCTGATGAAACCAAACTGGAACTGTTTGGTAGAAACACAACTTGTCGTGTTTGGAGGAAAAAGAATACTGAGTTGCATCCATCAAACACCATACCTACTGTAAAGCATGGTGGTGGAAACATCATGCTTTGGGGCTGTTTCTCTGCAAAGGGGCCAGGACGACTGATCCGGGTACATGAAAGAATGAATGGGGCAATGTATCGTGACATTTTGAGTGCAAACCTCCTTCCATCAGCAAGGGCATTGAAGATGAAACGTGGCTGGGTCTTTCAACATGACAATGATCCAAAGCACACCGCCAGGGCAACGAAGGAGTGGCTTTGTAAGAAGCATTTCAAGGTCCTGGAGTGGCCTAGCCAGTCTCCAGATCTCAACCCTATAGAAAACCTTTGGAGGGAGTTGAAAGTCCGTGTTGCCAAGCGAAAAGCCAAAAACATCACTGCTCTAGAGGAGATCTGCATGGAGGAATGGGCCAACATACCAACAACAGTGTGTGGCAACCTTGTGAAGACTTACAGAAAACGTTTGACCTCTGTCATTGCCAACAAAGGATATATCACAAAGTATTGAGATGAAATTTTGTTTCTGACCAAATACTTATTTTCCACCATAATATGCAAATAAAATGAAAAAAAAACAGACAATGTGATTTTCTGGATTTTTTTTTCTCAGTTTGTCTCCCATAGTTGAGGTCTACCTATGATGTAAATTACAGACGCCTCTCATCTTTTTAAGTGGTGGAACTTGCACTATTGCTGACTGACTAAATACTTTTTTGCCCCACTGTATATATATATACAGTATATATATATATGTATATATTACGTAGATGGAATAAAAGCTGGCAATTCAGTAGCCGCGTAGTGTAAAATCCCTGCATCAGCCGACATAATAGAAGAGATGGAATTTTAGACCATTCTTCTTTGGCAAACTGCTCCAGGTCCCTGATATTTGAAGGGTGCCTTCTCCAAACTGCCATTTTTAGATCTCTCCACAGGTGTTCTAAGGGATTCAGGTCTGGACTCATTGCTGGCCACCTTTAGAAGTCTCCAGTGCTTTCTCTCAAACCATTTTCTAGTGCTTTTTGAAGTGTGTTTTGGGTCATTGTCCTGCTGGAAGACCCTTGACCTCTGAGGGAGACCCAGCTTTCTCACACTGGGCCCTACATTATGCTGCAAAATTTGTTGGTAGTCTTCAGACTTCATAATGCCATGCACACGGTCAAGCAGTCCAGTGCCAGAGGCAGCAAAGCAACCCCAAAACATCAGGGAACCTCCGCCATGTTTGACTGTAGGGACCGTGTTCTTTTCTTTGAATGCCTCTTTTTTTCTCCTGTAAACTCTATGTTGATGCCTTTGCCCAAAAAGCTCTACTTTTGTCTCATCTGACCAGAGAACATTCTTCCAAAACGTTTTAGGCTTTTTCAGGTAGGTTTTGGCAAACTCCAGCCTGGCTTTTTTATGTCTCGGGGTAAGAAGTGGGGTCTTCCTGGGTCTCCTACCATACAGTCCCTTTTCATTCAGACGCCGATGGATAGTATGGGTTGACACTGTTGTACCCTCGGACTGCAGGGCAGCTTGAACTTATTTGGATGTTAGTCGAGGTTCTTTAGCAAACATCCGCACAATCTTGTGTTGAAATCTCTTGTCAATTTTTCTTTTCCGTCCACATCTAGGGAGGTTAGCCACAGTGCCATGGGCTTTAAACTTCTTGATGACACTGCGCACGGTAGACACAGGAACATTCAGGTCTTTGGAGATGGACTTGTAGCCTTGAGATTGCTCATGCTTCCTCACAATTTGGTTTCTCAAGTCCTCAGACAGTTCTTTGGTCTTCTTTCTTTTCTCTATGCTCAATGTGGTACACACAAAGACACAGGACAGAGGTTGAGTCAACTTTAATCCATGTCAACTGGCTGCAAGTGTGATTTAGTTATTGCCAACACCTGTTAGGTGCCACAGGTAAGTTACAGGTGCTGCTAATTGCACAAATTAGAGAAGTATCACATGATTTTTCGAACAGTGCCAATACTTTTGTCCACCCTCTTTTTTGGGTGGAATTAGGGTTAGGGATAGAATTAGGGTTAGGGTTGGAATTAGGGTTAGGGTTGGAATTTGGGTTAGGGTTGGAGTTAGGGTTGTAATTAGGGTTAGGGTTGGAATTAGGGTTAAGATTAGGGTTAGAGGAGGGTTGGGGTTGATATTAGGGTTAGGCTTGTGGTTAGGGTTAGAGTTGGGATTAGGGTTAGGGTTGGGATTAGGGTTAGGGTTGGAATTAGGGTTAGGGTTGGAATTAGGGTTAGGGTTGGAATTTGGGTTAGGGTTGGAATTTGGGTTAGGGCTGGAATTAGGGTTAGGGATAGAATTAGGGTTAGGGTTGGAATTAGGGTTAGAATTTGGGTTAGGGCTGGAATTTGGGTTAGGGTTGGAGTTAGGGTTGGAATTAGGGTTAGGGTTGGAATTAGGGTTAAGATTAGGGTTGAGATTAGGGTTAGGGTTAGAGTTGGGATTGAGATTAGGGTTAGGGTTGGAGTTGGGGTTAGGGTTGGAATTAGGGTTAGGGTTGGAATTAGGGTTAGAATTTTGGTTAGGGCTGGAATTAGGGTTAGGGTTGGAATTAGGGTTGGGATTATGTTTAGGGTTGTAATTAGGGTTAGGGTTGCAATTAGGGTTAAGATTAGGGTTAGGGGTGGGTTGAGATTAGGGTTGTGACTACAGTTATTATTAGCGTTGGGATTAGGGTTAGGGGTGTGTTGGGGTTAGGGTTGGAGTTAGATTTGAGGGGTTTCCACTGTTTAGGCACATCACGGGGTCTCCAAACGCGACATGGCGCCACCATTTATTCCAGCCAATTTTGTGATCAAAAAGTCTAACAGTGCTCCCTCCATTCCGAGCCCCGACGTGTGCCCAAACAGTGGTTCCCCCCACATATGGGGTACCAGCGTACTCAGGACAAACTGGACAACAACTTTAGGGGTCCAATTTCTCCTGTTACCATTGTGAAAATAAAAAATAAAGGGCTAAAAAAACATTTTTTGAGGAAATTTTTTTTTTATTTTCACGGCTCTGCATTATAAACTTCCGTGAAACACCTGGGGGCTCAAAGTGCTCACTATGCATCTAGATAAGTTCCTTAGTGGGTCTAGTTTCCAAAATGGGGTCATTTGTGGGGGAGCTCCAAAGTTTAGGCACACAGGGGCTCCCCAAACACGACATGGTGTCCGCTAACGATTGGAGCTAATTTTCCATTCAAAATGTCAAATGACTCCCCTTCCCTTCTGAGCCCTGCCGTGCACCCAAGCAGTGGTTCCCCCCACATATGGGGTAACAGCATACTCAGGACAAACTGGACAACAACTTTTGGGGTCCAATTTATACTGTTACCCTTGGGAAAATAAAAAATAGCGGACTAAAAAAATCATTTTTGAGGAAAAAAAATGATTTTTTATTTTCATGGCTCTGCGTTTATAAACTTCTGTGAAGCACTTGGGGGTTCAAAGTGCTCACTATACATCTAGATAAGCTCCTTGGGGATTCTAGTTTCCAAAATAGGGTCACTTATGGGGGGTTTCTACTGTTTTGGCACATCAGGGGCTCTGCAAATGCAACATGACACCCGCAGAACATTCCATCAAAGTCCCATGTGCCCAAACAGTGGTTCCACATATGTGGTATCGGTGTACTCAGGACAAATTGCACAACAACTTTTGTGGCACAATTTCTCTTGTTAGCCTTGTGAAAATAAAAAATAGCGGGCTAAAAAAATCATTTGAGGAAAAAAATGATTTTTTATTTTCACTGCTCTGCGTTATAAACTTCTGTGAAGCACTTGGGGGTTCAAAGTGCTCATCACACATCTAGATAAGTTACTTTGGGGGTCTTGTTTCCAAAGTGGGGTCACTTGTGGGGAACTCCAATGTTTAGGCACACAGGCGCTCTCCAAACACGACATGGTGTCCGCTAACGATTGGAGCTAATTTTCCATTCAAAAAGTCAAATGGCACTCCTTCCTTTCCAGGCCCTGCCGTGCACCCAAACAGTGGTTTATGACCACATATGAGGTATCGGTGTACTCAGGAGAAATTTCCCAACAAGTTTTAGGATCCATTTTATCCTGTTGCCCTTGTGAAAATGAAAAAACTGAGGCTAAAATAAAATTGTGAAAAAAAAGTACTTTTTTTTACGGATCAATTTGTGAAGCACCTGGGGGTTCAAAGTGCTCACTATGCATCTAGATAAGTTCCTCGGAGGGTCTAGTTTCCAAAATGGGGTCATTTGTGGGGGAGCTCCAATGCTTAGGCACACAGGGACTCTCCAAACGCGACATGGCAACCCCTAAATATTCCAGCATATTTTCCATTTAAAAAGTCAAATGGCGCTCCTTCCCTTCTGAGCCCTGCTGAGCGCACAAATAGTGGTTTATGACAACATATGAGGTATCAGTGTACTCAGGAGAAATTGCCCAACAAATTTTAGGATCCATTTTATCCTGTTACCCATGTGAAAATGAAAAAATTCATGCTAAAAAAATTTTTTGTTGGAAAAATTAAAATGTCCATTTTTTCCATCCACATTGCTTTAGTTCCTGTGAAGCACCTGAAGGGTTAAAAATCTTCTTGAATGTAGTTTTGAGTAGCTTGAGGGGTGTAGTTTTTATAATGGTGTCACTTTTGGGTATTTTCTGCCATATAGACCCCTCAAAGTGACTTCAAATGTGAGGTGGTCCCTAAAAAAAAGGTTTTGTAAATTTTGTTGTAAAAATGAGAAATCGCTGGTCAACTCTTATAACTTCCTAACAAAAAAAAAAGTTTGTTACCAAAATTGTGCTGATGTAAAGTAGACATGTGGGAAATGGTATTTATTAACTATTTTGTGTCACATAACTCTGGTTTTACAGAATAAAAATTCTAAATTTGAAAATTGCGACATTTTCAAAATTTTCACCAAATTTCCATTTTTTTCACAAATAAGCGCAAAAATTATCGACCTAAATTTACCACTAACATGAAGCCCAATATGTCGCAAAAAACAATCTCAGAATCGCTAGGATGCGTTGAAGCGTTCCTGAGTTATTACCTCATAAAGGTCTAAGGGGTAAGGTTTCTCCTTGTGGAGAGTGACATGCCAGCTCTGGCTTGTCAAGATAAGGAGGCTTATTCGCCGTGCAATGATCCTCTGGGAAAATAATATGCAAATTGCCTCTTCAGAGAAAAAGAGGACTTGAACTCTATAGCGCCACCTGTTGGTAGTAGCGATCCTACAAGTCACAATCAACCCTTTTATCCTAAGTCATTTTACAAGACTCGTTAAAGGGTTGATTGTGACTTGTAGGATCGCTACTAACAACAGGTGGCGCTATAGAGTTCAAGTCCTCTTTTTCTCTGAAGAGGCAATTTACATACCTCATAAAGGGACACTGGTCAGAATTGCAAACAATGGCCAGGTCATTAAGGTCAAAATAGGCTGGGTCATGAAGGGGTTAAAACAAGTAATTTAAAGTCCATCATGCTGTGACTGGGGATACAAAAATGTTTTGCCACAGGTAGAGCCATTCTTTTTTCTCTTATTGTGTGGCGATGAGAATTCATCCTTGTTCTCAGTTTTTGCCCGGTCTGCCCCACATACAGACCCCCAGTTGGACATTTAGTACAAATAATTAGGTACACCACATTAGATGTGATGCAGCTGAAAGTACCAGGGATCTTGTTGTCCTGATGTGAGTTGGGGATCTTTATCTTGTCTGTGGTCATTATAAATAGACAGGTTTTACATTTTTTCTTTGAATTTGACAAGATCTATCTACAGGAGACTGGTACAGCTATGGGAAGTAAAATGGCTCCACAGTATGCAAATCTTTTCTTGGCCAAGCTTGAATGTGACTTTTCATGACTCCAGGGTGTCCTATAAGTTTAGAATCATGTACAAGTTTCAGGACTTTGAGCAGATTTGAGGACATATATTTGGTGGTTCTACATCCAAAAGTAGGTGCTGAGATGCAGTACGCGGGGATTGCAGAACAGTACTGTATAACCATACTATTCTTTTAAACAGTAAAGGTTAAAGTAATCTCCTCACAGGGAGTTAATAAGCAGTGACAAAGAGTTATTGGAACAACAGGGGTTAAATGAAATAAGCAAAATGAGTGCGACAGTCTAAGTTTGAAGCAGCACTTATCATAGCTGCTGGTGGGGTCCTTAATCCACTGTCTGATGGGGGTAGTAGTACCGGCAACAACCATTGTAGGGTCCTCAAATGGGATCCAAGGTTCACGATTCATCTTCTGGAGGCAACGGGCAGTCTTCGGTTTTACTCGCTGAGCTCCTAGTCCATAAGCCCACGCAATCAAAGTGGGAAAAGCTGCAGAAGTCTCTGTACCGACCGTGGGGTGATGCCTGCTAGCCGGCAAAGGAAACCGCACTTCAATGACCTGTAACTGGTCCATGTTTCTCTGCACGAGCGCGATCTTATGCTTAGCCAGACGCATGGTGCTTCCCACACTCACTGTCCCGCTGGAGCGCTCAGGAGATTTTGGCTGCAGTACGTCACAACGCTACTGCTCAGAGTGGAGAGCATGCTTCTCCCTGTCCTGCACTTTCCCTGACGGCGGGAATCTGCTGGCTGTTTCGTGCACTTTCTCCTCTGTCCTGCCTCTCAACACGCCCCCTCTTTCTGGGTCATGGGATTTGTCCGGTCCCCTATTCCTTCCCCCGGACAACATGGGACGCAGCCCCGACAGTCCTGGACCCTGCTCAGCACAGGTACCTGCAGCTCGGTCTTCCTCCTTAAACTTCCCCCCGCTCCTTTAGCTCGTCAGTCCACGGGCGAGAATTCCCTTAGCAGACATTCATACTCTTCAATTTCTAGAACAATACGCTGCCAAACAAACTGATCTTGATCATAACGAGTGGAAGTGATTCCATCCAGCTGTCGTCCGTTCAATACGGCATAGTTCAGGTTGTGTGGTGGAGTCAGGTTGAGTGGTGAAATCTGGTTGAGTGGTAGAATATGGAAGCACGTCTGAATGCAATGGATCAGCTGATTCTGGGGTTTCAGGCCTATGCATTTCTCTAGGAATTGCGGACGGCAGACTTCCAAGTCTGGGAGTGAGTCAAGTGGGTCTTCCTCATTACAGTCGAGGACCATGGGGGCGAGCACTTTGGTTACATCTGGCACTCTCTTTAGTAGCTCCAGCAGTGGATTAGCGATACGGGTGAAATTCTTCACAAACCTCCGGTAGTACCCAGTCAGGCCCAGGTCATACCAAGTAGTACCAAGTCAGGTCTTCGGGGTAGGCCAGTCCTGTACCACCGTTATCTTCTCACATGCCAGTCTCACTCCTTCAGCAGATACAACGTGTCCCAGGTACTCCATCTGCTTACGGAAGAGATGACATTTTTGGGGCTTCACCTCCAGGCTGTGCTTATGTAGACGACTCAACACTTGCTCCAGCTGCCAGAAGTGTTCTTCAAAGGTGGCTGTAACGGGGTCTACCCAAGCTGGGGTACCTCATTCAGTACCACCCCGTGTTTTCGGAGGTCCGCTCTGCGTTGGCTGGAGTCTGAATGAATGACGCTGGCTGGAATTCCTTGGTTACATGGGCGCATATAAAAGATCACTGCTTCTCCATGTATTTCCAGTCTGACAACACTTTACTCACAGGACACAGAATATATCACACAGATACAGAGGGCAGGCCAATAGAAAAGCAGCAGGCCAGACATGCATTACAAAAGCCGCAGGTGGCCGGAGCCTGCCGATGTTTACTGTGGGAATTACAAAGGTGGGGGGGAGGGCGGCAACACTTTACTCACATAGAACCTATTATACATACATATAACTGCACAACATATTCTGGGTGCTGAGTGGTTCTGTAACACGTAACACGGCTCCCCTTTTCAGCGACGCGATCGGCATACACAGTCTGATCCTCAACGGATCGGTTTGGGGATGACCGAAGTTTATGGGGTTGGTACAAGTTCCGTTTGTCGACTTAGTCCATCGGCGTTACCATTTTGTTTGCCGGGTCTGTGGTGGATGGTGAAGTACAGAGGTTGTAGGGCTAAACTCCACCGCAGCAATCTGGCGTTGTCTCCGGAGACCCGATTAAGCCAGACTAGGGGATTATGGTCCGTTAGGAGGGAAAACTGTCGTCCATACAAATATGGTTGCAACTTCTTGCGTGCCCATACTACCGCCAGGCACTCCTTCTCGATGGCCACATAGCTTACTTCACGGGGCAGTAGTTTCCGACTCAGGTAAGCTACCGGGTGTTCTTGGCCGTCCGGCCCGACTTGGCTCAGTACTGCCCCCAATCCAAACATAGAAGCATCTGTGTGCACAAGGAAACGTTTAGTTGGATTGGGTGCGGCCAATACAGGGGTATTGGTGAGGGCGTCCTTTAGTTGGCGGAAGGCTTCCTCACACTCTGAGGTCCAGGTTACCTGGCGGGGTTGGTTCTTACGGGTCAAATCAGTGAGGGGCTTGGCTACGCTGCTGTAATTGGGAACGAATTTCCTGTAATACCCCGCTGTCCCTAGAAACGCCATGACCTGGGTTTTAGTGCGTGGGATGGGCCATTTGGCTATGGCCTCAATCTTGGCTGGTTCTGGTCGCTGTTTCCCACTTCCCACCCAATGCCCTAAATACTGAACCTCTGCTTTGCCCACATGACACTTGTTTGGGTTCAGGGTGATTCCGGCCTGGTGGATCCTGTCCAATACTGTTTCTAGGTGATTTAGATGCTCTTCCCATGTCGCACTGTAGATGGCGATGTCGTCCAGGTAGGCACAAGCATAGTCCTGGAGACTAGAGTTGAGCGACTTTTGGTTTTTTAGGGTCGAGTTTCGTTTCGTGAAACCCGACTTTTCCAAAAGTCGGGTCGAGCAAGATCGGCTGATTATAGGGAAAAGTCGGGGTCGTCCCGAAACACGAAACCCAATGTAAGTCAATGGGGAATAAAAGTCGGCAGTGAGAGGAGGACAGGAAACACACCTACAGTGCCCATTTGAATGCCAAAAGCATCAATTCTTCTTACTTAAGCTTGTCAACCTTAATTAACTTCATAACACAAGTTACGCACTGAAAAATGGGGGTTATTTGGCTAAAGTTGTGGGGGGGTAGGGCTGGCTCCAGGTTTTCATGTGCCCTGGGCGAAAGAGCGCCCCTTTAACACATACCACAACTCATCATGCTCCGATACTGCAGAGAAATAGCGGTATAGTACAATGAAAAATACTTCACTTTTTACATCTCATGACGAGGCCCATCTATTTCTCCATACAGAATCATTGGTCCCATATAATGTTTGAAACAGTATATGATGAGCTCCACATAATGCTACAGTATATGTTGGTCCCCATGGATGAAGCTCCACTGTCTTATGGCCCCAAATAATGCTCCAAACATAATGGGCCCCATTTCTAATGCTCTAGTGTATAATGGGCCCTGTAAATGCTGCTCCAGTGTCTGATGTCCACCTTTGGAATGTTCCAGTGTATGGTGGGCCCCATCTATCATTCTCCAGAGTATAGTGCTCCCCAAAAATTGCTGTCCCAACATTGAAAACAATCAAATAAGTCTCCTCGCTAGGGAATCCCTGTACTAGTCTGGACTCCTCGTCGTCCCCATCTTCCGTCTCACTGCACAGTATTTCAACCTTGCAAGTGCTGTGATCCTGAGCAAGCAGGGGGGGCCCACTCGTTGGCAACGGCACTGGCACAGGGCCCCTGATAGTACGGTGGTGTGTCTGATGGCGGGTGGGCCGAACCTGCACTTTCATCTGCAGCTTCCTCTTTGTCACCGTGTAAGATGGAACTGTATATGGGAAGGGTAACCTGAGTTTCATCAGGGTCAGATTCAGGCCGTGTAGCGTGCGAGGGGAATGTAGTGGTCTGGGTCAATGTACCAGCAGATTCATCGAGCAGTGGCTGGGCATCAGTGCACTTGTGTCGCCCCCAGGAGTGCGGTCGCCACAGTGGCATTACCTTCCTCCTAGGGAGTGTGATGTCATGCTTGGGAGCAACGAAGGATCTCTCTAGCAGGTTAACTGATTGGGCGGCGTTATTCCCACAAGTCATGACCCTCCAGACAGCGTTCATGAAGGCAAAGTGTTTGTTTTACGTGGGCAGTATGGTTGCAAAGCTGAACCTTAAAGGAATGTCCAGAAGGGCACCACCAGGAGTGGAGCCTACGGTTAAATTCGACTCCACCTGGGAAACCTCAACCATGCCAGCTACAGAACAGATGCACACATTGCAAGCTTAATTCCGTTAACGAAAGAGACTCCGTCATGCCCCGCGGTCCGAGTCCGGCTTACTAGAGGGACACGTGAGGCTCTGGCACATGAGATTGGCCAATAACTGGTGTGTCATGCCCTTACATGTCCGTGGCTGCATGTGCGCTACACTGAAAAGGCCAGCGTTTGTCGCTTACAGGTGCAGATAACCCGCTGAACAACGTTAATGATGGGGATCACTGATTACAATTATTACTCGCGAACAATGATTTCCCAGTAAGTGCAGGTCAACCGCAGTTCCGGAATTAGGCCTAACCGTCATTCCTGAAAAAATGAAAAACTTACGTGTGCAAACCACAGGTGCTCGCCAGCCGTTCTCACGCCCAGTATGGATGACACGTGATTGCACAAAGGTGAGAAAGGGTACCGTATCCCAGGATAACATGTATGGATAGCGTAAACATTCAAAATATATGTCTATACATCAGGAGGCAGGCTCAGACGGTGTTAGGCCCAGTATGGCTTGCACGTGATTGCACAAAGGTGAGAAAGGGTACCGTATCCCAGGATAACATGTATGGATAGCGTACACATTCAAAATATATGTCTATACATCAGGAGGCAGGCTCAGACGGTGTTAGGCCCAGTATGGCTTGCACGTGATTGCACAAAGGTGAGAAAGGGTACCGTATCCCAGGATAACATGTATGGATAGTGTACACATTCAAAATATATGTCTATACATCAGGAGGCAGGCTCAGATGGTGTTAGGCTCAGTATGGCTTGCACGTGATTGCACAAAGGTGAGAAAGGGTACCGTATCCCCTGATAACATGTATGGATAGCGTACACATTCAAAATATATGTCTATACATCAGGAGGCAGGCTCAGACGGTGTTAGGCCCAGTATGGCTTGCACGTGATTGCACAAAGGTGAGAAAGGGTACCGTATCCCGGATAACATGTATGGATAGCGTACACATTCAAAATATATGTCTATACATCAGGAGGCAGGCTCAGACGGTGTTAGGCCCAGTATGGCTTGCACGTGATTGCACAAAGGTGAGAAAGGGTACCGTATCCCAGGATAACATGTATGGATAGTGTACACATTCAAAATATATGTCTATACATCAGGAGGCAGGCTCAGATGGTGTTAGGCTCAGTATGGCTTGTACGTGATTGCACAAAGGTGAGAAAGGGTACCGTATCCCCTGATAACATGTATGGATAGCGTACACATTCAAAATATATGTCTATACATCAGGAGGCAGGCTCAGACGGTGTTAGGCCCAGTATGGCTTGCACGTGATTGCACAAAGGTGAGAAAGGGTACCGTATCCCGGATAACATGTATGGATAGTGTACACATTCAAAATATATGTCTATACATCAGGAGGCAGGCTCAGACGGTGTTAGGCCCAGTATGGCTTGCACGTGATTGCACAAAGGTGAGAAAGGGTACCGTATCCCAAGATAACATGTATGGATAGCGTACACATTCAAAATATATGTCTATACATCAGGAGGCAGGCTCAGACGGTGTTAGGCCCAGTATGGCTTGCACGTGATTGCACAAAGGTGAGAAAGGGTACCGTATCCCTGGATAACATGTATGGATAGCGTACACATTCAAAATATATGTCTATACATCAGGAGGCAGGCTCAGACGGTGTTAGGCCCAGTATGGCTTGCACGTGATTGCACAAAGGTGAGAAAGGGTACCGTATCCCCGGATAACATGTATGGATAGCGTACACATTCAAAATATATGTCTATACATTAGGAGGCAGGCTCAGATGGTGTTAGGCCCAGTATGGCTTGCACGTGATTGCACAAAGGTGAGAAAGGGTACCGTATCCCCGGATAACATGTATGGATAGCGTACACATTCAAAATATATGTCTATACATCAGGAGGCAGGCTCAGACGGTGTCAGGCACAGTATGGATTTGACGGCCCAGACTACACAGCGGAGGAGCAGGGAGAGGTAAAGATTGCAAATGCTGGGGCCCTGCCCAAGCAGGGGGGGCCCACTCGTGGGCGTCGGTACTGGCACTGGGCCCCTCATAGTACGGCGGTGTGTCTGACGGCGGGTGTGCACCACAACCGTCAGAGACACTTGATTGCACTATGAGGGACCCTGTGACAGTGCCCGCGCCCAAGAGTCGGCCTACCCACCTGTCCAGGGCAACGGCACTCGCACGGTGTCGTGCGCTAGGTGGTGACCCCGGCCATGGCTGGGGGTAGGCAGCACAGTTAGGGAGTTTTAGAAAGTGGCATATGTTGATGTTGGACATTCAGCTGATGCAAAAGGCGAAATAGGTCAAGTCCCAGGAAGAGGTGGACCAAAGCAAGCTATTTTTCTGTCACCCTATGTGTCATCAGGGGAAGGTGGGACAAAATCCTTGGAAACCCATGCATGGTTCATTTTAATGAAGGTTAGATCATCCACATTTTGGGTTGACAGACGGGTCCTTTTTTCTGTCAGGATTGATCCAGCTGCACTGAAGACTCTTTCCGATAGCACACTTGCAGCTGGGCAAGCGAGCTCCTGTAAGGCATATTGTGCCAATTCAGGCCAGGTGTCCAGTTTAGCGGCCCAATAGTCAAAGGGGAATGACCTGTGTGGGAGAACATCGATATGGGAGGAAAAGTAGTTTGTAACCATAGTTGACAACTGCTGTCTCCTGTCACTTTCCATCGATGCAGTATTACCAGTTGTGTGAGCGGTCCGTGAAAAATCAGTCCACAACATTGTCATGAAACCCCTGTCTCCAACGCCACTTCTGCTGTGTGCACCATGAACACCTCTGCCAAGCTGCCCCCGGCCCGTACGGCTCGTGTGAGAACCATCACCGCTGCTGTGTGCTGGGAATGCCTCAAGCAACCGATTTACCAGAGTTGCTTGTTTATTAGCCAATATTAGGTCAAGGTTCTCCTGTGGCATGATGTTTTGTAATTTGCCTTTATAGCGTGGATCCAGGATGCTGGCCAACCAGTAGTCGTCATCGTTCATCATTTTGGCAATGCGGGGGTCCCTTTTTAGGATCTGCAAGGCATAATCTGACATGTGGGCCAATGTTCCCGGTGTCAATGATGCACTGCGAGTGCTGGTTGGAGGAGCACTTTCTGGCAAATCCACATCCCTCCAGTCACGCATAAACCCTGTACCAGACCTTGCCACGCCAACATTTTCACTTGCCCCATGAGATGCATCCTCCTCCCCTAAGTAATCATCCCCATCATCATCTTCCTCCTCCTCTTCTTCCTCCACCTCGTCCAGGAGAGGTCCCTGAGCAGACAATGGCTGAATGTCATCAAGGATTCCCTCCTCCTCTTCCTCCTCATCAACATTGGCTGCAGACGCCTGCTCCTTAAGGTGCGTCAAAGTTTGCATGAGCAGGCGCATAAGTGGGATGCTCATGCTTAGGATGGCGTCGTCTGCGCTTACCAGCCGTGTGCATTCCTCAAAACACTGAAGGACTTTACAGAGGTCTTTCAGCTTCGACCACTGCACACCTGTCAACTCCATGTCTGCTCTCAAAGTGCCTGGCCGTGTATCCTCCCACAAATGCATTATGGCCTGCCTCTGCTCGCACAGCCGCTCCACCGTGTGCAGGGTGGAGTTCCACCTTGTTGCAATGTCGATAATGGGGCGGTGGTTGGGAAGGTGGAGCAATCGCTGCAGCTTCTGCATACGAACGGAGTGTACAGGCAACCGGCGGATGTGCGCGCACTGTCTTCGCACCTTCTGGAGCAGGGCTGTTAATTCTGGATAATTTTTGAGGAAGCACTGCACCACCAGGTTCAAGGTGTGAGCCAAGCAAGGTATGTGGCTGAGTTTTGAAAGGGCTATGGCTGCCACAAAATTACGGCCGTTATCACTAACTACCTTGCCTGCCTCAAGATGTACACTGCCCAGCCATGACTCAGTTTGTCGCTTCAAGTACTCGGCCAGCACCTCGGCGGTGTGTCTGTTGCCCAAACACATCATCTGCAACACAGCCTGCTGACGCTTTCCACTAGCTGCTCGATAGAGGGACACCTCGTGTGCAACAGTGGCAGCTGCAGATGGAGTGCTCGTACGACTACGCTCTGTGGACGAGCTTTCGCTGCTGGAGGAGGAGGAGGAGGAGGGTCGAATGCCTACAGCCAACTGTTTCCTATACCATGGGCTAGGCAGCACTGTCCCACCACCGCTGTCCCCTGTGGACCCTGCATCCACCACATTAACCCAGTGCGCAGTGATGGACACGTAACGGCCCTGGCCATGCCGACTGGACCATGCATCAGTTGTGAGGTGCACCTTTCCACTCATTGACTGCTTGAGTGCATGGACAATGCGGTCTTTTACATGATGGTGGAGGGCTGGGATGGCTTTGCGAGAGAAGAAGTGGCGACTGGGTAGGTCATAGCGTGGTACTGCATAGGCCATGAGTTCGCGGAAAGCTGCGCTTTCCACTAACCGATAGGGCATCATCTCAAACGAGATTAGTTTGCCAATGTGGGCGTTCAAACCCAGTGTACGCGGATGAGAGACTGAGTACTTTCTTGACCTACTCATAGTGTCTGGGAGGGTGAGCTGGACTTGAGAGCTGCATATGGTGGAAGTAGCGGTGGACAGGGCGGACTGAGAGAGGGTTGATGATGGTGATGGAGTTGGTGTTCTTTCTGATGGCCTAGATTCAGTATTTCGTTGATATAACAGTGGGATTCCCTGACTGCTGTGGCCTTGCAACGACACCTCAACATTTGCTGCTGTGCTAACCGGTGGGCTTACAGTGGGGGAAACAATGTAGCGTTGCTGACTACCTTCGTTGTGATCAGTTGCACATGTGGCACTTGAGGTTTGGTGTTGTGTCCACGCTTGCAAGTGCATGCTGGTTAAATGTCTAAGCATGCAACTGGTATTCAAATTTTTCAGATTTTTCCCTCGGCTAAAGGTCTTTGCGCACTTCTTACAGATAATCTTGGCCTGATCTTGAGGATTTTGTTCAAAAAAGTGCCACACTGCACTCTTCCTACTTTGGCAGACATTTTGCGGCCTAGCACGCTGTGATCTTTTGACCGTCTGGACAAGCTGTCCAGCAACTCTTGATTTTTGGAACCTGTCTTTGGAGTGCTCCGGGCCTGCCAGATAACAGCTGTTGCGATGTCGATGTCTGCTGTGGATGCTCCTCCTCATCTGAGATATTGGAAGCAGCACCCTCTTCCCCCAATGGATGCCAATCTGGGTCAACAACTGGGTCATCCATCACCTCCTCTTCAATGTCATGTGCACCTTCCTCTGTGTCACAGTGTATGGTGGTATAGTGTGCGGGAAGGGGCACCTGAGTCTCATCAGGGTCAGAATCTGGCTCTGTACACTGCGAGGACAATGTAGTGCTCTGAGTGAATGTACCAGCAGAATCATCTATCAGCGGCTGTGCATCAGTGCACTCCATGTCAGATTCATCTTGGCCTGGGTAATTCACCATTTCACTTGATAATCCAGGCATGGTATGTGAAAACAGCTCCATGGAGTAATCAGTAGTATGGCCTGCGTCATCCTTCAATCTTGGTTGGGGTGAAGGACACAAGGAAAGGTGTGGTTCATGAACATGAGCCTCCAATGACGACTCAGTGCTTTTATTTTTTACAACTTCAGAAGAGGAGGCGATAAAGCTGGAGGCTGAGTCAGCAATGTAAGACAAAACTTTTTCCTGAAGCTCTGGCTTTAAAAGCGGTTTGCCAACTCCTAGAAAACTAAGCCTTCGAGGCCTTGTGGAGCCAGACGATGACGCAGGCTCAACACCTCCTGCATTCGGTCCTATTTTGCTTTTGCCACTACCATCAGATCCACCACCAACACCATCATTACCAGCTGCCAACCCCCGCCCAATTCCACGGCCTCTTCCACCAGCCTTCCTCATTTTTGGTAGAAATGTAGACAAAATCCTACAAACTATATAGTAATGTAAAACAAGGTACAAGGTGTCTATAGGACAGGGGAGACTTAGATTTTCTGCAGACACTAGTGGACACTGGACACTTTTGGATTGTGTGAGGCCCACTGAATATCAGAGCGCTATGTCACAAGCTCGAAGGCACAGGTGTGAAAAAAGTGACTACAGGATAAGGGAGATTTTGAATTTCTGCAGACTCTAGTGGACACTTTTAGATTGTGTGAGGCCCACTGAATATCAGAGCGCTATGTCCCAGGCTCGATGGCACAGGTGTGAAAAAAGTGACTACAGGATAAGGGAGATTTTGAATTTCTGCAGACACTAGTGGACACTGGACACTTTTGGATTGTGTGAGGCCCACTGAATATCAGAGCGCTATGTCACAGGCTCGATGGCACAGGTGTGAAAAAAGTGACTACAGGATAAGGGAGATTTTGAATTTCTGCAGACACTAGTGGACACTGGACACTTTTGGATTGTGTGAGGCCCACTGAATATCAGAGCGCTATGTCACAGGCTCGATGGCACAGGTGTGAAAAAAGTGACTACAGGATAAGGGAGATTTTGAATTTCTGCAGACACTAGTGGACACTGGACACTTTTGGATTGTGTGAGGCCCACTAAATATAAGAGCGCTATGTCACAGGCTCGATGGCACAGGTGTGAAAAAAGTGACTACAGGATAAGGGAGATTTTGAATTTCTGCAGACACTAGTGGACACTGGACACTTTTGGATTGTGTGAGGCCCACTGACACTGTATGGTGTGAAAAAATGCACGCTCAGTACCTCAGCAGGACAAAAAAAAAATTGGGATTGCTTTTAAAAAAGCAGTTTGCAGAGCAGTGGGTAAACAGCAATGCAGCTGTCAGGAAGCCTTAGAAGGCAGCCTAACAACCAACACCGCTGATCCACCACAATATAGCCTCCCCTTGCACTGCACACACAGTGACTGGTGTGTTGTACAGGCAAAATCGCTAGCAGCAGAAGCAGTTTTTTTTTCTTCTTCCCTGCCTAACGCTCTCCCTACAGAATCAGCAACCTCTCCCTATGCTAAGATCGGCAGAAGTAAGATGGAGGTCGGCGTGCACACCCTTTTATAACCCCTGTGACGCCCACCAAAGCAAGCCAATCACTTGCATGCCCTTCTGAAAGATGGTGGTGACCCCTGTCTATGTCATCACGTTGCCCACAGTGTCCGTGGATCCTGATTGGCTGAAAAAGAGCGCAAAACAAACTTTTGAAACGCGACTTTGGCGCGTAAGTCGCCGACCTCGTGGCCGACCTCATCCTAGGGTCGGGTTTCGTTTCATGAAACCCGACTTTGCCAAAAATCGTCGACTTTTGAAATTTTTCGACCCGTTTCGCTCAACTCTACTGGAGACCATCCAGAAGCTGGTCAGCCAGCCTTTGGAAGGTCGCCGGGGCATTCTTCATCCCGAATGGCATAACTCGAAACTGGAATAAGCCGAGCGGGTTGACAAATGGCGACTTGGGAATAGCGTCAGGACTAAGGGGAATCTGCCAGAAGCCTTTGCATAGATCGATGGTGGTCAAATACTTTGCCCCCGCCAACCGGTCTAACAACTCATCCACACGCGGCATGGGGTATTCATCCGTCACTGTTTTCTCATTGAGCTTACGATAGTCTACATAAAACCGTGTAGTCCCATCCTTCTTGGGCACTAACACTAGGGACTATCTGACTCTTCAATGACCCCTAAACGCAACATCTCTTGTATCTCTTGTCGCATCCCCTCTCGTACAGACTCAGGGACACGGAAGGGGTTTTGTCGCAGGGGGGTCTGATCCTGGGTCTCAACCTTGTGTTGTGCCAGGCGAGTGTACCCCGATCTCTCTGAAAACATCCTCTGTCGCAGCCTCAACAACGCCCCTGCCTGCTGTCTCTCCCGGGGGCCTAGGTCTTCACCCAAGTGTACCTGGTCCCATGTTTTAGACAGAATCCTTTCCCCTAAGACATCCGGCAAGGGAAGTCTGGCTAAATCCTCTGCTTCAGGTGCACAGATGGCCACTACCTCTTCAGGGCGCTCCCGGTAGGGCTTCAGCATATTCACGTGGAACATGCGGTAACCCTGGGGTCGTCACAATCGGCGACATTATAGGTTGCGTCGGCTATTTTCCCCACTACCTGGTAGGGCCCCTGCCATGCAGCTTGAAACTTATTCTGCTTAGTGGGCTCTAACACCAGGACCTTCTGTCCTATTTCCAAAGTGCGCTCTCTGGCACTCCGATCGTACCATACGCGCTGGCGCCGCTGTGTCGCCTGCAGGTTCTCTCGTACAACCTGGGTCAGCTCTTGTAGGCGGTCCCGGAATTCCAGCACAAAGGGTACAATAGGTACCCCTTCTATGAGGACCTCCCCTTCCCAGTGTTCCAGCACTAAGTCTAGGGGTCCCCTTACCCGTCTCCCGTATACCAGCTCGAACGGGGAGAACCCCGTGGATTCTTGGGGCACCTCCCGATAGGCAAACAGGAGGTGTGGCAAGAATTTCTCCCAGTCCCTGTAGGTCCTGGTAAAAGTCCCAGTGAGCGGTTTTAATGTCCTGTTAAAGCGTTCACACAACCCATTGGTTTGCGGGTGGGACGGGGCGCTTCTAATGGACTTTACGCCGCACAGCTTCCACAGTTGGTTGGTCACCTCTGCTGTAAACTGGGTACCCTGGTCCGAGATAATCTCCCGGGGAAATCCAACCCGTGAGAAAACCTGGAGCAGGGCGGCCACCACCGTCTCTGCCAGTATGTTAGGTAACGAAACCGCCTCTGGATACTGTGTGGCATAATCTACCACTGTCAATATATACTTTTTCCCAGACGGACTGGGTTTGGCTAACGGCCCTATCAGATCGACCGCTACTCGGCTAAATGGTTCCTCCACAATGGGGAGGGGGCGTAATTTGGCCTTGCATCGATCCCCCCTCTTACCAATGCGCTGACAACTGTCACAGGTCTGGCAGTACTGACGAATATCATAGGTTACCCCCGGCCAAAATAAGTTTTGTGTCAGACGATGCCTGGTGCGACTGACGCCGAGGTGCCCGGCCAAGGGTATATCATGAGAGATTCACAGTAACTCCTGCCTATACTTCTTGGGAACTACCAGCTGTTGTTTTATAGTGGGGCTTGTCCCTGTGTGGTGCTGTTCTGTGATCCGGTAGAGGAGTCCCTGCTTCCATACAAACTGTTCCCCTTCCAGTACTCCTCTCCCCTCCTGTGCCTTCCCACGATATACCTCTAATGAAGGATCCTCAAGTAACTCCCTCTTACATTCATCTGGGGTGGCCCAAGAAATGTGTCTGGCTATGGGAATACGTGCAGGGCTGGGATGTCTTACCTGGGCCTCCTCTGAGTGTGATTCCGCCTCTGCAGCTCGAGCTTGTCTCCGGGTGGTCACAGGATAGGTCTCAGCCAGAGGGGCCACCGAGAATGCAGACAACATGGGCCCCAAGTCATTTCCCTGCAAGACGTCTGCAGGCAAATCCTCTATCAAGCCGACCTCAACAAGGCCATCCCCGATTCCCCAGTTCAGGTGAATCCTGGCAGTGGGTAGTCGATGTATAGCTCCCCCTGCTACACGGACTGTCACTGTCCGGTCCGTCTTCTCTTGGTCCCGGATGAGATGAGGCTTCACAAGAGTCAAAGTTGCCCCGGAATCTCTTAGTCCCTGCATACGTTTCCCATTAACCCACACGACCTGTCGATGCTGTTGTCGATTATCTGCCCGGGCTGCCTGCATGGGGTCTACTTCATGCAGCACTTCCTCCATCTCTTCCACTCCTTGGTTAGTCGTAGCCCCCAATGCCAGGTCAGCTTCGCCTTGGTAGCAGTGTACAGCAGCCCGGCTGAAGGTAGCTGTTCCCGCCTTTGGCCACTGGGTATGCTGAGTCCGGTTGGGACATTGTCTTTGCAGGTGGCCCAGCTGACGACAGGTGTGGCATCACGCCCCAGGGGGACTGTGGTCGGCCGGGTTTCTAGCTGGTCCCCTACAATCTTCGGTGGTTTGGGGCCCTCCAGGTCCATGGGCGGGCCCCTAGTGACCACCTTTGATCCGGACAACTGCGGCCTCCTGACATCATGATGTTCATCGGCCAGACGAGCGGCTTCCTCAAGAGTCGTTGGCCGCCTGTCCCGAAGCCATTCTTGTGTCTCGGGGTTTAGTCCATTAAAGAATTGTTCTAACAGGAAGAGCTGGAGGACCTCCTCCTTAGTGGTTGCTTGGCTCCCTTGTAACCACTGTAACAGTGACCGCCGTAATTTACAGGCCCATTCAGCGTGGGTATCGGTTACGCGTTTTATTAGTCCGCGGAACTTTTGGCGGTAGGCTTCTGGTGTCAGCGCATAACGGGCAAAGATCACTTCTTTGATCCGCTCATAGTCCATACAGTCCTCATCAGGTACCGTGCGATAGGTGTCCGCTGCCCGGCCTGTCAGCTTGCTGGCCAGAATCTGAACCCGTTCCTCCGGCTTCACTTGATGAAGGGTACACTGCCGCTCAAAGTCCTGCAGAAAGCCATCAATGTCTTCGTCTGCCTCCCCCAACTGTCGGAAGGCATTATACTGGATCTTTTTGTGGCTTACTGTTGAAGGTACCTGGTCGAAGGCCAGAGCTCCCCCTGCTCGCTGACTCTCCTCTCTCCGCTCTGCCATCTCCATCTTGGCCAGCTCCACTTTGGTCCGCTCTGCCATCTCCATCTTGGCTAGCTCTATCCCGGTCCGCTCGGCCATCTTTTCCTTCAGATCAGTACACACATCAGCCATCACCTCTCGTATGATCTCTACTGCAGGGTTTAGGCCATAGAACGCCAGTCTGTTCTTTACCTCCCTCTGGAATTCGGTCTCCTCCAAATTCACTTTGGGGGGCACTGCACTGTTGTGTTCCATGATGGCTGCTATCAAATCCACTTTTGTTTTGTTGCTGGCGATCAACCCTCGGGCTTCCACCAGATCTTTTAATGTAGTCCTCTTTAACTTCTGGTAGTAATTTTCCATTCATTCCTTTCCTCCTGTAGAAGGGGTATCAAAACCCCCCTGTCTGCCACCAGTGTAACGAGGTCTACCCAAGCTGGGGTACCTCTTTCAGTACCACCCCGTGTTTTCGGAGGTCCACTCTGCGTTGGCTGGAGTCTGAATCAATGACGCTGGCTGGAATTCCTTGGTTACATGGGCGCATATAAAAGATCACTGCTTCTCCACGTATTTCCAGTCCGACAACACTTTACTCACAGGACACAGAATATATCACACAGATACAGAGGGCAGGCCAATAGAAAAGCGGCAGGCCAGACATGCATTACAAAAGCCGCAGGTGGCCGGAGCCTGCCGATGTTTACTGTGGGAATTACAAAGGTGGGGGGAGGGCGGCAACACTTTACTCACATAGAACCTATTATACATACATATAACTGCACAACATATTCTGGGTGCTGAGTGGTTCTGTAACACGTAACAGTGGCTACATAGAAAATGATGTCATCCAGGTAGATAAGCGTGAATTCAAAGTTTAGAACCCCATACACCTTTACATCAATCGCTGGAATATCCCAGGAGTGTTAGTCAGGCCAAAGAGCATCTGGTTACATTCAAACAATCCCATGGGCAGTATGAACACCTTCTTCGGCCGGTCATCTTTGGCCATGGGCACCTGCCAGTATCTACTGGCGAGATCCAGAGATGAGAAATATTTTGCCTTTCCCAAGGCCAAGAGCGACTTTTCAATTTGGGGTAAAGGATAAGAGTCCCGTGTCGTACAAGCATTCAGCCGCCTATAGTTGACACAAAAATGCAGGGTTCCGTCTTTTTTCCGAACTAGCACAATGGAAGCTGCCCACAGGATCTGGCTCTCCCGTATGACTCTAGTCTTCAGTATGTGGGCTAGCATTTCTTTCACCTCTTTGTACATTAGAGGCGGTATCTGTTGGTACCTTTCCTGGATCGGAGCGGCACTTCCTGTGGGTAACTCACGGGTTATGGCTATAGTGCACCCGAAGTCATCCTCATGATGGGCGAAGACATCCTGATAACGTTCCAGTATAGCTTCCACCTGTTGCATCTGCTGCGGTGAGAGTCCTGTCAATTCAGCCCACATTTGCTCCAGAATTTGACGCCCCTCCTTTGTGCTTCCAGGCCGGTGCTTCGGGGTCAGGGTTACGGCTACAGTCCATAGGTCTCCCTGCTTCACTGCCAACTGGACAGCCTCCGGTGGTATCAGTTGTTCTGGTATTCCCAGCACCTTCGACACTTCACTCTTGGGTTGGAGAGTCAGATTATCCTCCCCCAGGTAGATGCATTATAACTTCCTAACAAAAAAAAATTTTGGTTCCAAAATTGTGCTGATGTAAAGTAGACATATGGGAAATGCTACTTATTAAGTTTTTTGTGTGACATATCTGTGGCGCCCATGAGGGTCCAGTCACCACAGAGGTACTGCACCTCATCCAGAGGTGTGATATCCCACCCTCAGGTAAGGAGGGAGCACCACCCAGGACTCCTAACACTCGCACCCATCAGACACCAGTTCAGTCAGGGCATCTGGGTGTACCCTTGGGGAGGAAGGCCTCTTCCCAGGCTGGCTAGGAAAGGGTGTTGGGGAGTCAGTGGGGAAAGGTAGGTAGAAGGGGTGGAGCTTAGGAGGTGGTGTGAGAAGGGACATCCAATCAGCGACAGTTGGTGGAAGGAGTTAGTGTGAGGTAAAAGGAAGATTATTCTAGAAAGAGTCAGTTGGTGATGGGACAGCGGAGGAGCAGGACTGACATGGGGAGAGTAAGGGTCGGAGAGACACATCTAGAAGGAAGGAAGCTCCTAGGAGAATAGAAGGGGTTCTTGGGGCACGGGTAGTGCGGAAAGCCACCTGTGGGGCCCGTATCCAGGCGTGGAAGGACCAGGCCACAGTGGGGCTGCTGGCCCCTAAGTCTAATGGAGAATAACAAATGAGGCTCAGCTAGCAAGCCGGAGGCTGAAGTAACTTCAAGTGCCTCAGCCGCAACTACAATTATTCCCCTAAAAGGCAGCCAAATAGGAGCAAGGGGACTTTGGGAACGTCACCCAACAGGGTCCGTGGCTGATGGCTCTGGGACACTGCTTGTGAAGGCGCAGGGCAGGAGAGAAAGTAGAGATCAGCTCAGAGAGGCGGCCTAGAAAGGTGAACATAAAGGGGGTCCTGAAAGGTGTTCCCAAATTACCTGGGAGTTGGTTGGACCCCTTACCCAGATGACATAGTGCCAAGTGGGCCACCGTATACGCAGGAATTATGAGTAAAAACACTGAAACTGCACCCAACTGTGTTACTTGTGTCATTAGCGTCTTGCCTGCCCTGCACCTCACGCACCGGCTCAAATGTTACCACCTTAACTGCCCTGGGACACAGCTCTGCCCATGGAGAGCTTCACCAACTCTGCTGCCCTGACACCGTCTCAGTGGATCTGCACGGACTGGGTCACTGCTACCGTGACAAATCCCCTTTAAAGAACCTGACCGGCCTGGTACTGGGTAACCTAAGGCCCTGCGGGGTGTTCCATGTCTCTGTGATTTAAGGGCATGAAAATTCAAAGTTGGAAAATTGCAAAATTTTCTAAATTTTCATCAAATTTCCATTTTTTTCACAAATAAATGCAAGTCATGTCAAAGAAATTTTATGCTTATCATGAAGTACAATATGTCAAGGGAAAACATTGTCAGAATCACCAGGATCCATGGAAGCATTCCAGAGTTATTACCTTGTAAGGTTGTAAGGGGGTGAAACACAGGAAGATCCGGGGGGGGGGGGGTTGCCTTCTCTGCTCCGTGCCTGGTACCATTGAGCCTCACAGCAGGTTCCCCGGGGGACAGACAAAAGGTCCGGGACAGGAAGGAAGCTGGGCAGAGAGCTGGAAAAGTGTGTGCGAAGTCCTCAGAGCAGCCTGGAAGACTACAGAAGTATGGGCTGAAGGTAAAGCCCCAGAAGTGTCACCTCTTCCAGACTGAGATTGAATATTTGGGACACGTTGTCTCCGCTGAGGGAGTGAGGCCTTCCCCTGAGAAGATCGCTGTAGTGCAAGAGTGGCCGACTCCAAAAACTGTGACAGATGTACGTGCATTCCTGGGACTCACAGGATATTTCAGACGCTTCAAAAAAGACTTTACCCACCTGGCAAATCCACTTCTGGAGTTGTTGAGGGGAGTGCCCTCCTGCGCAAAAAAACAGGAACATACTGTACAGTGGGGGAAGCGTCAGGAAAAAGCATTCCTAGCTCTGAAAAAGGCTTTGACGGAGGTCCCTGTGCTAGCCTACGCAGACGTCATGCAGTCGTTCATCTTGCACACTGACGGAAGCCTACCGGTGCTCGAGGCAGTCCTCTCACAGATGCAGGATGGAAAAGAACATGTCATAGCATATGCCAGTTGATAATTGCATGACTCAGAAAAGAATCCAGAAAACTACAGTTCATTCAAGCTGGAGCTGTTGGCCCTGGTATGGGCAATGACAGAGAAGTTTGCGGAATATCTGGCAGGCTCAGAAGTTCATGTGCGCACCGATAACAACCCGCTGGCTCACCTCGAGACCGCCAAGTTAGGGCCCGAATGGCCAGATACCGGTACTGAATCTCATACAAAAGATTGGCCAAAAATGTTCATGCGGATGCCCTCTCTTGAGTGAATTACCGCAAACCAACAGCCAACTAGGATGAAGAACGGGAGGATGTAGAAATTCCCGGTTTTGGAGAGACTGCCAGGACAGTGGCAGCAACGTGGGAGAATGTAAAAGAAGAGGCTAGTGTGAATTGGTTGGAGCAGCCTCGTGATGAGTGGGTCCGAATGCAGCAGGAGGATCCGGAGTTGGCTCAGCTGAGATGGTGGGTCGCGTCAGAACAAATGCCCAACCGCCAGGAGAGGGGGTCAAAATCACCTGAGGTGTTGAAGATGTTACATCAGTGGTAAAGGCTCCAGTTGCGAGATGGTATCCTGTACCTAAAGGTGTACCTACAATCCGAACTCAATCTTGTTTGGCAGACAGTTATCCCCTCGTCCTTGGTAGATCAGGTGGCTAAGGAAGCACATGAGAATGGAGCACACTTCTGGCCGGAAAAGACGTTCCAGTGGTGGCAGCGCATATTTTATCACCCCTAGCTAAGAAACATCGAGGAGAAAGCATGTCAACAGTGCCGAATTTGTGAGCTGGTTAAGCCGCTGGAACAGCAAGCTGCCACCGAGACGGTGAAATCTTCTGGCCCCATGGACATACTGGCCGTAGATTACTTGACAATTGGACCAGCGCACCAAGGCTATGAGCATTGCTTAGTGATGATAGACCACTTTACTAAATTTGCCGTAGTGACGCCTACACGGGACCAGACTGCCGAGTCTGCGGCATATGCAATCTGTAAACACTTTATCCAGGTGTACGGCTGTCCCAAATGCATCCATGCCGATCAAGGAGGCTGTTTCCTTGGGAAGGTGATGGAAGAGTTTCATCAGCTGTACAAAATCAATAAGTCCCGGACAACCCCTTGGAGGGCCTGTAAAAGATTTAACTGCACCCTGATTCTAATGCTGAGGACACTGGAAGAGGACCAGAAAGGACGGTGGACTGTCCGTCCCTGAATTGGTGTGGGCGTACAACAACCGTAAATACAGCACCACCAGATTCACACCCTACTCGCTGTTCTTTGGCCGAACCAGGAAGGGGCTGGAGCCTGAGGAGGACTACCTGCGGATGAGGGTGTACTCCTGGGTTCTAGAACACCGTCGTCGGTTGCGGACCATTCAACGGCTAGTGCAGAACCGACTACGAGAATTGGAACATTCCCAAGTCGCTCCTCAGGAGGGGACCGCTCTACGACCTGGAGACTGAGTCTTAATGAGGGAGAAGCGCCCACACAGCAAGTTGGAGTACCGGTGGGAGAAAAGACTGTATAGGGTGAAGCGACGGCTTGGTGGCAAAAGCCCTGTCTATGAGGTACAGCCTGAAACGGGAGGAGTCTCCCACCCGCACACTGCATCGGAATATGCTGCGTCCATGTATGTCTCAGGATCCAGAAGTGGAACAATTGACTTCAGTGCCCCCATCAGCCGAGCCAGTGGTCAACACTGATGAACAAGATGAGGGAGACTCCCAATCTCTCCCAGGGAACCCAGAAACAGGGCTGGTGCCTGAAGCTACTGAAGTATCAGAGGGGACCTTGATCCCCACTCCTCCAACGATTGATACCACAGCCCTTGCTGATTTGAGACGCTCTGAACGTGCAATGGCTGGTATACCCCCCATCCATTATGACCAGGACGAGTTCATCTGGCAACAGATTGTGCAAGGACTGGAAAATTGCCAACAGGAGCTTCAGAAACTCTCGCCCGTGGAATGGTGAGCTAAAAGAGGGGAGGAATATAAGGGGGTGAAACACAGGAAGATCCGGGGGGTTGCCTCCTCTGCTCCGTGCCTGGAACCATTGAGCCACACAGCAGGTTCCCCGAGGGACAGACAAAAGGTCCGGGACAGGAAGGAAGCCGGTCAGAGACCAGGAAAAGTGCACGCAAAGTCCTCAGAGCAGCCTTGGCAGCGGTCAGGACAAGACGCAGACACAGTCTGGGGGAGAGAGAGAGCTCCCGTTCAGAAGGCAAAGACTGGGGGACAACACCGAGAGACTGCAGCCCGTGACCGAGAGACTGCAGCCCGTGACTGTGGAGCCGGAGTCTGCAGTGACAGTTGAGGTGTGCCCTGACCTCCGTGCAGAGACTGTGGCCTGTGCAGAGACAGTGCCCCGTGCAGAGACTGTGTCCCGTGCAAAGGCAGTGACCTATACAGAGACAGTGACCCCCGCGCGCAACCCTGGTGCCCGTGGTGTTAGTGCACAGCCCCTGATTTCTGTGGAGAGACTCGACTGCAGCCGGAGCTTCGCTTCCCCAGGAGAGACTGTAGTGTATGAGCAAAGGACTCAGATGAGAGGGGACCCATTTGCCTCGTATCCCCTCGGACTCCCGCAATAGCCCCTGAGACTCCGGTTGGGGGTGGTGGAAGACCACAGAGTACAGAGAGACTTTAGACGACAAGTGCCGCTGGTGATCGGTGCCAACGTGGGAGAAGTTCGACCCTTCAAGCAAGTCCCCATCAGTGTGATAAGTTCTTTCACAGAAAACACCATTTAATACTGTTTAATTCTGTTTATGCTTTTTACCTGTTTTGAGAACTTGTTTTCGTATTAACAATACTCGCACTGTTTGACAGTAAATAAACCCCCCTTTTAACTGTTGGTCCGTTTGTTCCGTGGTGACATACCCAACACCTGCAGCTTATTACAACTGTCATAATCCAGGCTGGATCTGACAAGTTAAATGGACAAATTGAACTTTTTTCCTTTGGCTCAGTGCGAAAGTGGTGTGATTGCCCCCGGTGGCCATTAGAATTATTACATGTGGTGTTGTTCATTCTAAGTTGCCCCGATGGTGGTGAGCAGTAGTGCACTTTAGTTTCTTTGGTTTAATGTGCACGTAATTATAAAACAGGTGTGATGCTCTATAAAAGAGTGTCAGGTGTGTTTGAGCACGGTTGGTGATAGTTAGTCACTTACAAGGAAGCCTGGGTGAAAGATGGAGTCCTGGGGAGCCCAGCCAGAGGGGACGAGTGGCAGCTTTGGAGTCTGCAAGGAGTGCTGGCATGGATTGGTGGAGTCCAACGATGTGGTCTGCAAGAAGGGCTGGCATGGCGTGGTGGAGTCGCAGTTTATGGTGTCAGCAGGAGGTGCTTGCATGGCTTGGTGGAGTGGCGACTATGGTGAGAGTTGCACTCAGCATGCTGGACTTGGTTGCTGAAAACTGGACTCAAGCATGCTGGACTTATTGGCAGAAAAGTTGGACTCAAGCATGCTGGACTTTTTGGCAGAAGCTGGACTCATCCTTGGGACTCTCTTTACTGGGCAGCTGCAACTGGTGGTGGACTCTGCTCCAAGGCTGCACTATGGTGATGGATCCGGTTGGAGGAGAAGATGCACGCACGTGGTGGGCTCTGTTGCTAGGAGCATAAGCAACAGAGCAAAGCTAAGTGGTGTTCCCCCTGTATTGTCATTTTCCCTTATGTGTGTTTAGTGCAGTGGTGGGATTAGTTTCCGCACCGACCAATTCCCTAGTGAGGGTTTAGGTGCAGGGCAAGTCAGGGTTTGAGGTACGCGTGCGTCTCCCGATGCGGAACCGGCCTAGGGAACGTTAGGAGTGCAGGGACAATGGCTCAGGGGAGTACAGGAGGTCTCCACGTCCCTATTCCCTATCGCAGGGCCCACCATTGTTACCCAGGTTTCCCCTTTAATATATAAATTCGCCTTACTGGAGGCGGGGTTTCCAGACTACTGTATATATAACGTGTATTACCTAAATTTGCCAGTTGGAGGCGGTGTATCCAGCTGCACGTTTTATTATTTAAATTCGCCCTACTGGAGGCGGTGTATCCAGGGTCACGCGTGTCATGGGTTCGCCTTGCGGTGCTCGCTGCATCCAGACACATGTGACCGTGACAACATCATAAAGGGACAGTATTTAGAATTGTAAAAATTGGCCTGGTCATTAAAATACAACCACCCTTGGGGGTAAAGGGGTTAACAAGGGTAACAGGAGAAATCGCACAATACAATTTGTTGTGCAATTTCTCTTGAGTATGCCGATACCCTATGCGTGGGGGAAAACTACCATTTTGGCACATGGCAGGGTTCAGAAAAGGAGTGACAAGTTTGAACGCAGATTTGAAGAAATGGTCTGCGGGATATCTTGTCATGTTTGGAGAGCCTAAGTAGTGGAACCCTCTAAAAGTAATGCCATTTTGGAAACTAGACCCCTCAAGGAATTTATATAGACTTGTGATGAGCACCTTGAATTTCCAGGGAATTCACAGAATTTTACAACGTTGATCTGTAAAAGTGAAAAAAAAAATTCCCACAAAAGTGTTTTAGCTCCAAATTTTTTCATTTTCAAAGGAATAGCAGGATAAAATAGACCCCTCATTTGTTGTGCAATTTCTCCTCCTAAGTACACAGTTACCCCATATGTGGTTGAAAATGACTTTTGAGGCACAATGCAAAACTCAGGAGTGTCCATATTTGAGTCCAGTGAACATATTGACACTACAGGTGTGTCACAGAATGTTATACCCTTACATTCTTAGCACATCACCTGCCTGCCTTCTAAATGCTGTGATCGATATCGATCGTAGTATTTAGTGGGTTAATCTTCCGGGTATGGTGCAGGCACCACTCCTGGCAGTGAGTGCCAGATGTCAGCTGTGATATCAGCTGATTACCCAGTGACGATGGCACGCGCATAGCTCCTGTGTGCACAAAATCGCCTGGACGTATCCATGTGTCCAAGGTCGATAAGTACCTACCCACCTAGACATATGGATACTTCAAAGATTGTGAAAGGGTTAAATGAATTACATTTCAAAAATGAAAAAGTGAATAAATTATTAAAGTATGAAAAAAGAAAATCAAAATACAAAAAAGCCAACAAAAGTGTTGGATTAGTCCTCCCTTGCCTCTTCAACCTATACCGACACGTCCACCTTTTCCTCCATCTCTTCCTCCACTTGGACCTACGCCTCATAGTTCTAAATAGCTAGCTTTAGTTTTGTAAATTCTAGGTTGTTTTAAATGAGTTACATTTAAAACATAAAAAAAAACATGAAAATAAAAAAACTGTGCTGGATTACTCCTCATTTAATTTATTTATTTTACTTAGTTATATAGCGCCATTTACACGGCGCTTTTTAGACATTATTGGCACTGTCCTCATTGGGGCTCACAATCTTATTTCCATATCAGTATTTCTTTGAAGTGTGGGAGGAAACCCACGCAAACAAGATATGAACGCTTTGCAGATGTCGTTCTTGGTTGGATTTGAACTCCGGATCCCAGCCCTGCAGAGCTGTAGTGCTAATCACTGAGCCATAGTGCTGCCCTGCCTCTCCTCTTCCACCTATACTGCCACATCCACCTCCTCCACTTGGACCTGTCCCTTCTGGTTCAAGATTCTTATTTTTTTATTTCTTCTCTGATTAGCCTAAGGACAGGACTCAGCTGTAGTGAGGGACAGTATTAGGTTTTGCATGTGCCCAGTTTTAGAGAAACACTGTGTTCTGCACCAATGTCTGAGATAGTACCGTGCGTAATCAATCTTATAATCTTCAAATGTGTTGGTGGGAGTGATGTGTGTGTAAACAGATTTTACATTTCTTAGGCTGGTTTCACATTTGCGTCTGTTTGTGCAGCGTTTCATCCGCAGCAATCAGCAAGTATCATATTTCCATATCTTACACATGGTGTATGCTGGGGCATGCGTTTGCATCAGTTTGCATGCATCAGTGTATGCTTGCATTGTTTTTCGATGTGCGGCGTGGTCTGGCGAACGCATCATGTTGGATTTTTGGAAGCTGCAAAAATCCGGCAAATATACGCAGTCATGCGCATGTGGAAGAGTGCGTCAAATAAATGCATTACTGTCTACGTAAACGCATGTGTACGCAAGGACATGCGCACACTCATGCGTTCTATACGCATGCGTTTGTTTAATGAGTTGGTCCAGGAAGTGATTCATCTAGCTGATAATTGAGAGCTCTATAAAAGGAAGTGTGGACACAGCAAGGCCATAACTCTCTGGACTCTGGATGATACCACAACACAGGCTATGTAAGTATAGAACCTTAGAAAATGTCTGTCTCTCTCACTGCTTTTTTTTTTACTTTCTATTAATTTTTTTTATGTTTAATTTTAGACGTGCATGTTTGCTCCAGTGTGGCTCTAGTTTGGCTCCAGTTTGGCTCTAGTTTGGCTCCTGGTGCTGCTTTCTGTCGTGGTGAGGACAAGACTGTCTATGTAGGTATAGAAGCTTTGGAAATGTCTGTGTTTCTGCATGCTTTTTCTGTTGCTTGTAGACTGGCTGATTTTCTGTGGCGCAGTGGGTGTCTCTCCTGTTGCAGTGGTTTTCTCGTGGCCATCTCCTGGTGCTGTGGTTGTCTGCTGTTGCTGCCGTCTGTCCCTGGCCTGTGCTGACTGCTGTGGTGTTGGACTACTGCTTGTAAAGTAAGTATTGTTGTCCTTTTTTTGGTGCAAACTGTTTTTTGATCTTTAGGCTAAGTGCCCATGTTGCAGAAATGCTGCAGAAATGTCTGCAGCATTTCTGTAACTCCCTGCCGTGGGTAAAAAGCATGCGGAATTCGCATGCGTTTTCCCAAAAAACACAAGTGTTTTGCAAGCGTTGTTAGCTTGCAGAATGCTAGCGCTTTCCAATTGATTTGAAGCATTGCTTGGAAAAATGATTGACAGGTTGGTCACACTTGTCAAGCATAGTGCTTGACAAGTGTGACCAACTTTTTATTATTGATGCTGCCTATGCAGTATCAAAAGTGAAAGACAGAATGCTAAAAATAATTTAAAAAATAAAAAAATCGTGATATACTTACCCTCTGTCAGCCGCCGGACCCCTTATCGGTGCTGGCGGCAACTTCCGTTCCCATGGATGCATTGCGCTAATGACCTTTGATGACGTTGCAGTCTCAGAAGTACATCAGGTGTTCCCCTCTCCCAGCCCTCTGCCTCTGCTTTTCATGGGTCTTCTCACCAGCGGCAGAGGGCCTGGGAGAGGTCAGGCATGCCGAGTTTCTGCAATTAAGCTCGGTCTTTCAGGATGGGGTTAGGTTGATTGCTGACAGAGTGAAGAGTGGGTTCAAGGAATCCAGCAATCGTCTAGACCTCTTGGAAGCCGACCTTAATAGACCGGCACGTCATTTTTTTTCTGCAATTGAGCAGAACGTGTTGGAAAACACCTCAACTCCAGCTGTCCATCATGCAGGCCTGCCAGGTTGCTTACAGCCATGCAATACAGCAGCAGGAACAGGAGTCCCAGCAGCAGTCACAATCCTACACTCAACAGGCCAGAGGATACTACCAGGAGCAAATCTACTATCCAGCTGACACAGCACCGAACTATCCATCACCACCACCACCTGCAGTTCACCGAGCGACCATGCTGCCAAGTCCTTCAACCCTGCAGCCGGCACCATCCACCATGCTCAAGCCTACAGCACCCCTGCAGCCATCAGGATCTGGTATGGTGAGCAGTCCAGCACCCCTGCTCAGTCCACCACCCCTGCCCACTACAACACCCCTGCCCACTACAGCACCCCTACCCACTACAGCACCGCTGCCCAGTCCAGCACCCTGCCAGAGCACAGCTACAGAAGCACTCCAACTAGGCCAAGAAAAGCCAAGTCTAAAACAAAAAATCTTGGCCTCATGACCAAAAGTAGGAGCCAAAAAATTGTTCACACTTTGAACCCACCACCTCCACCCTCACCTACCAATTTTTCAGTACCTTCCCTTTTGTTCATTCTGATTCCACTTTATCATCTGTAGACCCTGTTACCCCATCCTCCCAGCTCCACACCCCCAAGGTCCAACCCATTACACCCTCCCATAAACCCTGCTGAAAAAATAAATCACCCCAACCTTAACCTTTGTTTTTTGTGTAAATATAACTTGTTTGTAAATAAAACTTGTATTTTGTTACCGCTATATCTTGTTTTTCTTTCTGCTCCAATGCAACACAACCACCATTTTTTTAGGTTAAATTCAACACAAACACACTTTTTAATGTGAGGGAAGGTAGTTTATATTTAAATCAGGAAATACTAGGGGTAAAACATGTACATGTTAACATCACAGGTACATTTAAACATAAAAGGTATGTAATATTTGACCTCACGGGTACATAACAGGTAGAAAACATAACAGGTACATTTATCTTAGCGCCTTAAATCATTTCGTCTTGCCAGGAAACACATCCATTATCTGAAACAAAGTAAGCTGCAAACTTATCCCTCATCTGAGCAACTTCAAAGTGGTTCTCAGAGGGTGAAATTGGTAGTCATGCAATGTAAAAGGTTCCTCAGGTTGTAAGCTTGGTTGCTCTTTTACCATGATGTAGTTGTGCAGAAGAACACATGCACAACCTCATCAATCGTGTCAATTTTTAGGCTAATGGATGGGCACAAAATTCATTATTTTGAAACCAGCAATCCAAATGCACACTCCACGGTTCTTCGTTCCCTAGGTCAGTCTGTAGTTGAAAATTTTTTTGGTGTGATTTAAGTTTCTACTAGAGTATGGTTTAATTAGGTTGGTACACATTTGGAAGGCCTCATCACCAACAACCACAAAAGGCATTGGTGGTCCATCAGTGTTGGGCAGAGGTCGTGGCGCCGGAAAATCAAAATCGTTCCCATACAGACGTTTGCCCATGTCTGAGTTTTTGAACGTCTGCAAGTCATTGCCTCGGCCGAAAGAGCCCAATGTCCACGGCAACGAATTCACAATCAGCATCCGCAATAGCCATTAGAACTATGGAAAATATTTTTTATCATTAATGTACTCTGTTCCACTTCCAGCTGGTTTCATAATCATAATGTGTCTGCTGTCCACAGCCCCAACACAATTAGGAAAATTGCAAATTTCCTGGAATTTGGAAGCATTTTCAATCCAGACTTCACTTGTGGGTTGGGGAGGAATTCTTGCCTCAGATTGCCAACGACAAGTGTCTACAATAATCCCAGAAAGGGTGGATACCCCAATCTGGAATTGAAATGTAACGAAGACAATGTCTCTCCAGTAGCCAGGAATCTGCGGAAAAAAAGAAAAACAAAAATCAGTACACTGCTTAGGGTTAGGGATAGGGTTGGGTTAGGGTTCAACACTACATACCTCAGGGTGACCAAGAGACAGTCCTCAGCAGGAATTGCTCACCGGAGCTGTGTGTCCTGCCTGGCAATGGATCCTTGGACATGTAGCAGCAAGTCATGGAAGCTCTGTTGAGACATCTTGGTGTAGTCAAAAAACTTCTCCGGGTTTTGCTGATCGGTGTACAAGGAGTGGTAGGCTCCATGGCTCTCTCGGAGTTCAAGGATGCGGTGTTGCCAATAGCGACGTCGTCTCAGTCTCTCTCTTCTTCTGTGTTCTTGAAAAACAAAAGCAAAGACAGCAGCCAACTTCAATTTTAAATCCAGATCTTCTAGGAAGTTGTCCAGGTCAAGATCCATCTTGCAGGTAGACACAGCAGCCAAAGATGAGGATTTCCTCAGTGCAGTGTGTATATATATATATATATATATATATATATACACATATACACTCACTGGCCACTTTATTAGGTACACCATGCTAGTAAGGGGTTGGACCCCCTTTTGCCTTCAGAACTGCCTCAATTCTTCGTGGCAGAGATTCAACAAGGTGCTGGAAGCATTCCTCAGAGATTTTGGACCATATTGACATGATGGCATCACACAGTTGGCGCAGATTTGTCGGCTGCACATCCCTGATGCGAATCTCCCGTTCCACCACATCCCAAAGATGCTCTATTGGATTGAGATCTGGTGACTGAGGAGGCCATTTGAGTACAGTGAACTCATTGTCATGTTCAAGAAACCAATCTGAGATGATTCGAGCTTTATGACATGGCGCATTATCCTGTTGAAAGTAGCCATCAGATGTTGGGTACATTGTGGTCATAAAGGGATGGACATGGTCAGCAACAATACTCAGGTAGGCTGTGGCGTTGCAACGATGCTCAATTGGTACCAAGGGGCCCAAAGAGTGCCAAGAAAAAATTCCCCACACCATGACACCACCACCACCAGCCTGAACCGTTGATACAAGGCAGGATGGATCCATGCTTTCATGTTGTTTACGCCAAATTCTGACCCTACCATCCGAATGTCGCAGCAGAAATCGAGACTCATCAGACCAGGCAACGTTTTTCCAATCTTCTACTGTCCAATTTCGATGAGCTTGTGCAAATTGTAGCCTCAGTTTCCTGTTCTTAGCTGAGAGGAGTGGTACCCAGTGTGGTCTTCTGCTGCTGTAGCCCATCTGCCTCAAAGTTCGACGCACTGTGCGTTCAGAGATGCTCTTCTGCCTACCTTGGTTGTAACGGGTGGCAATTTGAGTCACTGTTGCCTTTCTATCAGCTCGAACCAGTCTGCCCATTCTCCTCTGACCTCTGGCATCAACAAGGCATTTCCGGCCACAGAACTGCCGCTCACTGGATTTTTTTTCTTTTTCGGACCATTCTCTGTAAACCCTAGAGATGGTTGTGCGTGAAAATCCCAGTAGATCAGCAGTTTCTGAAATACTCAGACCAGCCCTTCTGGCACCAACAATCATGCCACGTTCAAAGGCACTCAAATCACCTTTCTTCCCCATACTGATGCTCGGTTTGAACTGCAGGAGATTGTCTTGACCATGTCTACATGCCTAAATGCACTGAGTTGCCGCCATGTGATTGGCTGATTAGAAATTAAGTCTTAACACACAGTTGGACAGGTGTACCTAATAAAGTGGCCAGTGAGTGTATATACACACAGTCATATGTAAAAGTTTGGGCACCCCTATTAATGTTAACCTTTTTTCTTTATAACAATTTTGGTTTTTGCAACAGGTATTTCAGTTTCATATATCTAATAACTGATGGACTCAGTTATATTTCTGGATTCAAATGAGGTTTATTGTACTAACAGAAAATGCGCAATCTGCATTTAAACAAAATTTGACCGGTGCAAAAGTATGGGCACCCTTATCATTTTCTTGATTTGAACACTCCTAACTACTTTTTACTGACTTCCTGAAGCACTAAATTGGTTTTGTAACCTCATTGAGCTTTGAACTTCATAGCCAGGTGTATCAAATCATGAGAAAAGGTATTTAAAGTGGCCACTTGCAAGTAGTTCTCCTATTTGATTCTCCTATGAAGAGTGGCATCATGGGCTCCTCAAAACCACTCTCAAATGATCTGAAAACAAAGATTATTCAACATAGCTTTTCAGGGGAAGGATACAAAAAGTTGTCTCAGAGATTTAACCAGTCAGTTTCCACTGTGAGGAACATAGTAAGGAAATGGAAGAACACAGGTACAGTTCTTGTTAAGCCCAGAAGTGGCAGGCCAAGAAAAATATCAGAAAGGCAGAGAAGAAGAATGGTGAGAACAGTCAAGGACAATCCACAGACCACCTCCAAAGACCTGCAGCATCATCTTGCTGCAGATGGTGTCACTGTGCATCGGTCAACAATACAGCGCATGCATAACGCCTTTTTGTATGACCAAACAACTCAATCTTTGTTTCATCAGTTCACAGGACCTTCTTCCAAAATGTAACTGGCTTGTCCAAATGTGCTTTTGCATACCTCAGGCGACTGTTTGTGGCGTGCTTGCAGAAACGGCTTCTTTCGCATCACTCTCCCATACAGCTTCTCCTTGTGCAAAGTGCGCTGTATTGTTGACCGATGCACAGTGACACCATCTGCAGCAAGATGATGCTGCAGGTCTTTGGAGGTGGTCTGTGGATTGTCCTTGACTGTTCTCGCCATTCTTCTCTGCCTTTCTGATATTTTTCTTGGCCTGCCACTTCTGGGCTTAACAAAAACTGTACCTGTGTTCTTCCATTTCCTTACTATGTTCCTCACAGTGGAAACTGACTGGTTAAATCTCTGAGACAACTTTTTGTATCCTTCCCCTGAAAAGCTATGTTGAATAATCTTTGTTTTCAGATCATTTGAGAGTTGTTTTGAGGAGCCCATGATGCCACTCTTCATAGGAGAATCAAATAGGAGAACTACTTGCAAGTGGCCACCTTAAATACTTTTCTCATGATTTGATACACCTGGCTATGAAGTTCAAAGCTCAATGAGGTTACAAAACCAATTTAGTGCTTCAGGAAGTCAGTAAAAAGTAGTTAGGAGTGTTCAAATCAAGAAAATGATAAGGGTGCCCATACTTTTGCACCGGTCAAATTTTGTTTAAATGCAGATTGCACATTTTCTGTTAGTACAATAAACCTCATTTGAATCCAGAAATATAACCGAGTCCATCAGTTATTAGATATATGAAACTGAAATACCTGTTGCAAAAACCAAAATTGTTATAAAGAAAAAAGGTTAACATTAATAGGGGTGCCCAAACTTTTACATATGACTATATATATATATATATATATATATATATATATATATATATATATATATATATATATATATACACTGTATATATATAAATCCCACGAGACATGCCTACTGGGTGTCTGATGTCAAGGAAAAGCTACTGGAAAAAAGTGGACTTTTCTAACGCATGCGCATAAAAATGCAAACGCATGCAAAAATGCATACATGCGCATGTGAATGCTGCATTTTTTTACGTCATGCGTAAGATGATGCGGATAAAAAACGCTGTGTAAACATGCGTTTGCATGCATTTTTGCATGCGTTTGGGAATGCGGATGATATGCTGCGGACTCAACCGCAAAAATGAACCTAGCCTTAGGCAACCATGTCTGTGATAGTACTGTGCCAAAAGCCGCTGTGTGTATTCTTTAACCCATATCTGTGGGAGTACTTTGTCAAAAGCTGGTGTGTGTATTCTTTAACCAATATATCTGTGGGAGTACTTTGTCAAAAGCTGGAAGCAATGTGCTGTTATGCCACTGTGTGTACTCTGCAGCTCTGCCAGTGAGGGTGCTGTGCCTCATTGTCTGAGTGTGAAATTTGTTATCAACATCTGCGGGGAAAATGTGGAAACATGTTCTGTGGCTGAAAATTTTAGCTGGACTGTCAGTAGTAAGCCTCTCTGCAGACCACCAAGTCGATCCAAGATTATAGCACAAGCTTTTCATCTGCAGCATTTGTAACGTACACTATTGGAGCAGACATTTGGAGCTGGGGGGTACTGCGCCCCATGCACTGTACCCCTACATTAGCAGCTTACAGATTTGACCCACAGAGCCAAACTTTTATCTTCAGTGGCATATAGTAGAGCAGCCACTGATAAAAAGCTCAATGTTTAATTCTGTATGCAGTATCCAGTATCCAGTCCCAGCCATTTTGCTTTGGACGCCTTTATAATGCTGTTGCCTTGTGTTGTGAGCTCATCTGTTCATTCATCTTTTGTGTCAGAGGATCTCCCTCCTCTGGTGAAGGAAGGTAGTGAGGCTGATTACCAAACACTTGATCAGGTGGATGGTGACTGGGTAACGGGAACTTCTGACTGGATATAAGGCAGCCGACGCCCTTCTGAGTCGCTGGTCTTTCTCTGCTGGATTCTTGGAGTCCAGTCTGATTCCTGCTTCCCAAAGATAAAAGTTTTTGCTCTGCTATTGAACTTATTAGTTTTGGTTTTGTTTACCTTGTTTTTTGGAGTTCAGCCATCCCCGGCCGGGGGTGTGCTGGATTCTTTCCTTGATGAGTGTTCTCTTTTGCTCTGCTTCCAGAATATTCTGAGTGCTGATATAGGGTTTGAAGTCTAGTGACTTCAGGGTCCTTTTTGCTTATCAGTTGTGTTGGTAATATTTTTAGCAGGGTTCTCTCGGATTGCAGACAGCAGCTTTTCTATCCTGTCCTTTTTAGTTAGCTTGGGCCCCATAGTTTGCTCAACCTATCTTTCTATCTGTGTTAGGGTTTTCATCTTGCTTCATCGTCATTATATGTTGGGGGCTGCCTATTGCTTTGGGGTCTGCTCTGGGGCAGTCAGTTTTTCCCTTTTCTCTCTTTAGGCTTATGTAGATCTCCGGCTGTGACGAGGTGTCTAGGATCACCGTAGGAACACTCCACAGCTACTGCTAGTTGTGTGATAGGATTAGGGGTCTGCAATCTGCTAGTTTCCAACCTCTCTGTTTTTCTGGGCTGAGCTTGTGTTTTGTTTTTTCCTCCTCGGTGACTCAATCATAACAGAATCACCAGTCATACCGCAGATTCTAGGGTACTCAAAAGCGGAAAGGAATTGTTTAAAAAAAAAAAAAAAAGTGTCAGAATTTTTTTTCTTTTGTGTATATTTTTTCCTCTTTTTCTCTGAGGCCGTAGGAGGAATATATATATTTTTTTTCTGATGGAGTTTAAGCAATTGTCTGATCGTGTGGAGCAGCTTGCTGCTAAGGTGCGGGGAATTTCTGCCTATCTTGCTCGTTCACACGCTGCTGAACCAAAAATCCCCACTCCTGATGTGTTTTTTGGGGATCGGTCTAAACTTTTGAATTTTAAGAATAATTGTAAATTATTTCTTGCCTTGAAGCCTAACTCATCGGGGAGCTCTGCGCAGCAGGTTAAGATTGTCATCTCCTTGCTGCGAGGCGATCCCCAGGATTGGGCGTTTTCTTTAGTACCAGATGATCCTATTCTAACTAATGTGGACTCATTTTTTCAGGCCTTGGGGTTGTTGTATGATGAACCTAATGCGATTGATCAAGCTGAAAAGACCCTGTTGGCATTGAGCCAGGGTCAAGATTCTGCAGAACTGTACTGTCAAAAATTCCAAAAGTGGGCGGTCCTCACCACTTGGAATGATGGTGCCTTGGCAGCTCTCTTTCGGAAGGGTTTGTCAGAAACTGTAAAAGATACTATGGTGGGATTTCCCGTTCCCTCTGGTCTTGACGATTCTATGTCATTAGCCATTCAGGTTGATCGGCGTTTACGTGAACGTAAAATTATACGGGAAATGCTGCCACCTGTTGAACAAATGTCTGAACCAATGTAATGTGATAGAGTTTTGTCTAGGGCGCAACGTCAGGAGTTCAGAAGGCATAATAAGCTGTGTTTTTTCTGTGGAGATGCCTCTCATATTATTTCTGTCTGCCCTAAACGAGAGAAACGTTTTGCACACACATTTACTGTAGGTGGTGTACAACCTAAGTTTCTTCTGGCAATTACTCTGATCTGCTCCCTGTCCACATTTTCTGCTAAAGCCTTTGTGGATTCAGGAGCAGCTCTGAACCTGATGGACTTGGATTTTGCTAAACGTTGTGGATTTCCTATGACACCTCTGCGGACGCCTATCCCTTTGAGGGGTATTGATGCTACTCCTTTGGCGAAGAATAAACCTCAGTTTTGGACCCAGGTGTTAATGCGGGTCGCCCCAGACCATCAAGAAAATTGCAGATTTTTGGTGTTGCATAATTTGCTTGATACCATCGTGCTGGGGTTCCCCTGGTTGCAAATCCATAATCCAGTTTTGGATTGGAAATCTGGGTCTGTGGTGAGTTGGGGTTGTCGGTGTGCTCTTAGTGACACTCCTGCTTTCTCCACCTCTCCCCAGTCGCATGAGGTTCCTGACTATTTGGCTGATTTTTATGATGTGTTTAGTGAGCATAAGTTTGCATCTTTGCCTCCTCATAGGAGTTATGACTGTGCAATTGAGCTGAGTCCGGGGTGTAAATTTCCCAAGGGTCGACTTTTTAATTTATCTGTACCCGAACATGAGGCTATGAGTTCTTATATTAAGGAGTCATTGGAGAAGGGTCATATTAGACCATCCTCTTCACCCTTGGGTGCTGAGTTTTTTTTTGTGGCCAAGAAGGATGGTTCATTAAGGCCCTGTATTGACTATCGCTCCCTTAACAAAATTACTGTTAAATATCAGTATCCGTTACCCCTGATTTCTGACCTATTTTCTAGAGTTGAAGGTGCTTGCTGGTTTACCAAGCTTGACCTCAGGGGGGCGTATAATCTTATTCGCATTAAGCATGGGGATGAATGGAAGACAGCGTTTAATACTCCGGAGGGACATTTTGAGTACCTGGTGATGCCTTTTGGGCTCACTAACGCCCCTTCTGTCTTCCAGTGCTTCATGAATGATATTTTCCGGGACTTTGGGGATAAGTTTCTGATCATCTATTTGGATGATATTTTGATCTTTTCCAGGGATTGGGACTCTCATGTGGAACATGTTCGGACTGTGTTCCGGATTTTGAGGGAAAACTCCCTGTATGTTAAGGGATCGAAATGTCTTTTTGGTGTATAGAGGATTTCATTTTTGGGATTTATTTTGTCTCCGTCAACTATTGAAATGGACCCGGCCAAAGTACAGGCCATTTATGATTGGGTGCAGCCCACTTCTTTGATGGCTCTCCAGAAGTTTTTGGGTTTTGCTAATTTTTATCGTAAGTTTATAGCCAATTTTTCTGTTATTGCCAAACCATTGACTGATTTGACTAAGAAGGGCACTGATTTGCTGAATTGGTCTCCAGAGGCTGTTTCTTCTTTTCTGGAGCTGAAGCGGAGGTTCACTTCTGCTCTGGTTTTGCGACAACCCGATGTCTCACTTCCATTTCAGGTGGAGGTGGATGCTTCAGAGACTGGTGCAGGAGCTGTTTTGTCCCCAAAAGATCCTGTAACATCTAAAATGAACCCCTGTGCCTTCTTTTCCCGAAAGTTCTCCTTCGGAACGCAACTATGATGTGGGGAATCGAGAACTGTTGGCCATGAAGTGGGCATTTGAGGAGTGGAGACATTGGTTGGAGGGAGCTAGACATCAAGTTGTGGTCCTCACTGACCACAAGAATTTGATCTACCTTGAGTCGGCTAAACGCTTGAATCCGAGACAGGCCAGGTGGGCCTTGTTTTTCACATGTTTTGATTTTGTGGTCTCCTTTCTCCCGGGCACTAAGAACGTTAAGGCTGATGCCCTCACTAGGAGTTTTTTGGCCGATTCTCCTATTGTGACCAAGCCTGCTACCAACTTAGGTGAGGGGGTGGTTCTGCCATCTCTCCTGATTTGAGACGTGCTCTGGAGAAGTTTCAGGAGGATAAGCCTGAGCGTTGTCCCAGTGGTAGGTTGTATGTTCCCGACCAGTGGAGGAGGAAGGTGATGTCTGAGGTTCATTGCTCCTCGTTGGCTGGTCATCCAGGTATTTTTGGTACTAGAGATTTGGTGAGTCGGTCTTTTTGGTGGCCTGCCTTGTCTCGTGATGTCAGAAATTTTGTGCAGTCCTGTGGGACTTGCTCCCGATCTAAGCCTTGTTCTCGTTCTGGTGAGTTGTTGATGCCTTTGCCGGTGCCCAGGAAGCCATGGACCCATATTTCAATGGATTTTATTTCTGATCTGCCTGTCTCTCAGAGGATGACTGTTATCTGGGTGATTTGTGATAGATTCTCTAAGATGGTCCATCTTGTACCACTCCCTAAGTTGCCATCTTCCTCAGAGTTGGTGCCCTTGTTTTTGCAACAGGTGGTTCGCTTGCACGGGATTCCTGAGAACATTGTATCGGACAGAGGAGTTCAGTTTGTCTCTAGATTCTGGAGGACCTTTTGTTCCAAGTTGGGAATTCAGTTGTCCTTCTCCTCTGCATTTCACCCTCAGACCAATGGGCAGACGGAGACAACAAACCAGACTTTGGAGGCTTATTTGAGATGTTTTATATCTGCTGATCAGGATGATTGGGTCTCATTTTTACCCTTGGCCGAATTTGCTTTAAATAATAGAGCTAGTTCTGCCACTTTGATGTCACCCTTTTTCTGTAACTTTGGGTTTCATCCTCGATTTTCTTCAGGGCAGGTGGAGTCTTCTGCCTGTCCAGGGGTTGACACTGTGGTGGAAAGAATGCAGCAGATTTGGGACCAAGTGGTGGATAAGTTGTCTCTTTCCCAGGAAAAGGCCCAGCGGTTTGCTAACCGGCATAGGACCATTGGTCCCCGTTTAAGGTGGGTAATATGGTCTGGTTGTCATCAAAGAATATCTCTATGAAAGTGGCTTCTCCAAAGTTTAAACCTAGATTTATTGGTCCTTACAAGATTTTGGAGATTATTAATCCGGTCTCTTTTCGGTTGGCTCTTCCTGTCACATTTAAGATTCATAATGTGTTTCATAAGTCCTTGTTGAAGAGGTTTGTTGAACCAGTGGTTCCGTCATTATATGTTGGGGGCTGCCTATTGCTTTGGGGTCTGCTCTGGGGCAGTCAGTTTTTCCCTTTTCTCTCTTTAGGCTTATGTAGATCTCCGGCTGTGACGTGGTGTCTAGGATCACCGTAGGAACACTCCACGGCTACTGCTAGTTGTGTGATAGGATTAGGGGGTCTGCAATCCGCTAGTTTCCAACCTCTCTGTTTTTTTTGGGCTGAGCTTGTGTTTTGTTTTTTCCTCCTCGGTGACTCAATCATAACAGCCTTGGGTACCCAGGGGCCTGAAGTATTTCCTTAGAAAAACTTATTGTTCAAAGCAGGCAACCACACATGAATACTTCAGCTAGGGATAATCAAATTGTACTCCGTTTGTATTTTTGTGTTTGTACGAGCTGGGGCCAATGGATAAGCAGTGACCCAGTTGAACACAAACTGGCAGAACTGAAGGCACTCTCAGCCATTCAATCTAAAACCAACACCACAGGCGGACTTGCAGAGTACACACGTGTAAGGAGAATCTGGTTTTATTCCAGAGAGGCAACCTGATAAACGTATACCACATTTAAGGAAGGCAGCAGTCAAGCAAATTAACCACTTCTCAACCGAGTCAACAGCTGATATTGAGAGACAGAAAAGACATCCATGACAATTTAGAGGCTCTGTAATTAAAATGAGCAGTTCAATCCTTTAATGGACTTTAGGCCTGGCCACAAATGGTAGAATAAAATTATTTTTTAGGCACACTATTCGTACAATGATGCTTTTGAGCACAGTACCCCACAGAAGCTAATAACAAATTTTGCCCACAGAGCATGCTTCCACAATTATCCTACAGAAGCTGATAAATTTGTAAGCTGCTAATATAGGGGTTCTCTGTGAGTGAAAATTATAAACTTCTAATGTAGGGGTACTGTTCCCCATGCTCTGTGGGGGGAATTTATCATCTGCTAATGTAGTGATACTCTGCCCTATGCTCTGTGGATGAAATTTGTAATCTGCTTTCCAGTGCGGTACCAGAGCAGACTCCATTCTCTGTGGGTGAAATTTTTTTTATAAGATTCTTTAGGGGTACTGTGCCCTATCCTCTGTTGTGTGAAATTGATAAGGTGGTAATGTAGGGGTACTCTGCACCATTCTTTGTGGGTGAAATTTGTAAGAGCTGCTTCTGAGGGGGTACTCTGTCCCATGTTCTGTGGATGAAAATTTTTATTTTCTTCATTTATTTCCTTTTTTACCATGATTGCTATGGTGAAAGAACCCATTTAAGTCATTTTCCTATCCACATTTGTTTGCAGGGCATTTGTCCTGCTCTTAGCCCCATTTAGTTTTCTTTTGCAAGCCCCTAGCAATGACAGTTTACAGCCATTTTAAAGCACTGAAGTTCAGGTCCCCATTGACTTCTACTGGGTTTGGATTCAGGGTCAAGTTTGGACCTGAACCACACTTTTTACTGTATGTCCATCGAACCCAGCAAACTAGAACATCCATGGGTTCGCTGGTAAATACCCTGGACCATAGTGTTAGGATCTCATCAATGTTTCACCCCCAAAATAAGAACTATGGGAACCACTGAACATTATCATCCAAAAGATAACTTAATGCAAGCCCTTGAGAAATCTTGAATACATGGGAGCACATGTGCTCCTCATCTCAGTACCCTTCAACTGTTGTTAGTACTTTCAATTATAGTCAAAGTAATTATGATTAAGGACAGAGTGAAGAAGGTTTATGATGAAATCATTATGGTATTTAAGTGTATTCCTCTGGTTTTTAGGAAGTGTCCTACAGCCTGTAGACCACTAGTGTGGGCGATATATTGCCTCTACTTCTTTTGAGGTTAGTATGATAGCAGCATAAATCATAAATTTCTCAAGTTTGAGCAACAGATGTGGTATCATCGATGTATAATGACAGGAATTGAACATATGGTCACAAATAGATGCTACAATTTTGATACATCAAGTGAAGACCAAAAACGGCTGGGAGACATTTTAAAAAGGTTAAACCTTTGTGTACATTTTATGATGAAAAAAAAGCTGTTAACTGAGAATATTTGATTAGATGCCTAATCATTTATTGTCAAAGTGTTTTCAACTTTCTGTGCAAAATTATTCCTCCTCTTTTAAAAATAATAAAATTCACTGTTGCTTATAACCCCAGGTCGATTTGTCAATTGTTTACTAGCTGTAGTGGCGATATCAAGTCAACACCACTGCAGTAAATTACTAGGGTCAGCAATTTCTGCCATGCAATGATTTTGTATAGAAAGTCGAAAGGAGAAGTAAGATTTATCCTTTACCTATTTTCTAAGCATGTGATGTAGACATTTACATTGAAATGTATTTTTAACCTCTAGAGAAATATCATAAAACCTTGAACCTTCAAAACCTTGAAGCCTCTTGATTCAAAACTCTACAAAAACATGTGCTTAGCATAACAAAAGTGCCAGAACTATGATTCCTTTTTTCTTTAACATACCATATATACTCGTGTATAAGCCGACCCTCCTAATTTTGCCACAAAAAAAATGGGAAAACTTATTGACTCGTGTATAAGCCTAGGGTTAATGGTGGTCCAAGAAGATGCTCCATAGATAAAACCCCTCATATGCTGCTGCACAAGGGTTAATGCTGGCCCAAGAAGATGCTCCATAAATACCCCCCATATGCTGCTGCACAAGGGTTAATGATGCTCCATAAATACCCCCCATATGCTGCTGCACAAGGGTTAATGCTGCCCTATAAGATGCTCTATAAATACCCCCCATATGCTGCCCCATAACATGCTCCATAAATACCCCTCATATGCTGCTGCACAAGGGTTAATGCTGCTCCATAAGATGCTCCATAAATACCCCCATATGCTGCTGCACAAGGGTTAATGTTGCCCCATAAGATGCTCCATAAATACCCCTATATGCTGCTGCACAAGGGTTAATGCTGCCCCATAAGATGCTCCCTAAATACCCCCATAATATGCTGCTACACAAGGGTTAGTGCTGCCCCATAAGATGCTCCATAAATACCCCCAATATGCTGCTGCACAAGGGTTAATGCTGCCCCATAAGATTCTCGATAAATACCCCCCAATATGCTGCTGCACAAGCGTTAAAGCTGCCCCATAAGATGCTCCATAAATACCCCTTATTTGCTGCTGCAATTAAAAAAAAGACATACTCACCTCTCAGCCACTGGGGGGCCAAGTGCCAGTGTCATGAGCCCCTGGCACCAGCAATATTTACTGGCCCCTGTTCCATCGCTGTGTCTCCCGGGTCTCTGCAGTGACGTTCAGCAGAGGGCGCCCTCTGACCTGAATGTCACAGCAGGAGGACCCAGAGACACAGCAGTGCACGGCAATGGAACCGGGACAGGTGAATACTGCTCTGCCCCGTCATACTCACCCCCTCCTGGCGCACGGTCTTCTCTGCAGCCCCTGCTTCTCCATCGGTTGTCTGCTTCCTGCGTTCAGCAGTCACGTGGTATCGCTCATTAAACTCATAAATATGCGCATATTCATGAGTTTAATGAGGTACCACGTGACCGCTGAACGCAGGAAGCAAACCACCGAGGGAGAAGCAGGGGCTGCAGAGACGTGCCAGGAGGGGGTGAGTATGGTCTCTGACACCCCTGCTCCCCCTCCCCCCACCCCTGGTATATGACTCGCATATAAGTCGAGAGGGGGGACTTTCAGCCCCAAAAAGTGGGCGGAAAATCTCGGCTTATACACGAGTATGTATGGTAATTATATTTATTTTAATTACTTTATGTAAACATTTGAAATGCAGCCATATGTTAAAGTTTGGGCACCCCTATTAATGTTAACCTTTTTTCTTTATAACAATTTTGGTTTTTGCAACAGCTATTTCAGTTTCATATATCTAATAACTGATGGACTCAGTTATATTTCTGGATTCAAATGAGGTTTATTGTACTAACAGAAAATGTGCAATCTGCATTTAAACAAAATTTGACCGGTGCAAAAGTATGGGCACCTCAACATAAAAGTGACATTAATATTTCGTAGATCCTCCTTTTGCAAAAATAACAGCCTCTAGCCGCTTCCTGTAGCTATTAATGAGTTCCTGGATCCTGGATGAAGGTATTTGTGACCATTCCTGTTTACAAAACAATTCCAGTTCAGTTAAGTTTGATGGTCGCCGAGCATGGACAGCCCGCTTCAAATCATCCCACAGATGTTCAATGATATTCAGGTCTGGCGACTGGGATGGCCATTCCAGAACATTGTAATTGTTCCTCTGCATGAATGCCTGAGTAGATTTGAAGCGGTGTTTTGGATCATTGTCTTGCTGAAATATCCATCCCCTGCGTAACTTCAACTTCGTCACTGATTCTTGCACATTATTGTCAAGAATCTGCTGATACTGAGTTGAATCCATGCGACCCTCAACTTTAACAAGATTCCCAGTGCCGGCATTGGCCACATAGTCCCAAAGCATGATGGAACCTCCACCAAATTTCACTGTGGATAGCAAGTGTTTTTCTTGGAATGTTGTGATTTTTAGCCTCCATGCATAACGCCTTTTTGTATGGCCAAACAACTCAATCTTTCTTTCATCAGTCCACAGGACCTTCTTCCAAGATGTAACTGGCTTGTCCAAATGTGCTTTTGCATACCTCAGGCGACTGTTTGTGGCATGCTTGCAGAAACGGCTTCTTTCGCATCACTCTCCTATACAGCTTCTCCTTGCGCAAAGTACGCTGTATTGTTGACCGATGCACAGTCAGTGACACCATCTGCAGCAAGATGATGCTGCAGGTCTTTGGAGGTGGTCTGTGGATTGTCCTTGACTGTTCTCACCATTCTTCTTCTCTGCCTTTCTGATATTTTTCTTGGCCTGCCACTTCTGGGCTTAACAAGAACTGTACCTGTGTTCTTCCATTTCCTTACTATGTTCCTCACAGTGGAAACTGACAGGTTAAATCTCTGAGACAACTTTTTGTATCCTTCCCCTGAAAAGCTATGTTGAATAATCTTTGTTTTCAGATCATTTGAGAGTTGTTTTGAGGAGCCCATGATGCCACTCTTCATAGGAGAATCAAATAGGAAAACTACTTGCAAGTGGCCACCTTAAATACCTTTTCTCATGATTTGATACACCTGGCTATGAAGTTCAAAGCTCATTGAGGTTACAAAACCAATTTAGTGCTTCAGGAAGTCAGTAAAAAGTAGTTAGGAGTGTTCAAATCAAGAAAATAAGGGTGCCCATACTTTTGCACCGGTCAAATTTTGTTTAAATGCAGATTGCACATTTTCTGCTAGTACAATAAACCTCATTTGAATCCAGAAATATAACTGAGTCCATCAGTTATTAGATATATGAAACTGAAATAGCTGTTGCAAGAACCAAAATTGTTATACAGAAAAAAGGTTAACATTAATAGGGGTGCCCAAACTTTAACATATGACTGTATAACAAAGAATAAAACAAAAAAAAAAAAAAAAAAAAAATCACACACAGCGTGAAGAGTTGTGTCATTACACATAATAAAGGAAGTCCAAAAGCATACAATATGGTATTTACTTCTGTATATTGTCAGGAAAATGAACCAAACTAGTAGAAATTAATTACACTTATCTAACTGTGGTTAATGTTTAAAGAAAAAAAGCACAATACAAGGAGGTGAAAAGAAAGAAGGGTGGAACCTGCTGAATACAGATAGATATCCTGAAAAGCAAAATGCAAATAAATATATATATTTTAAACAATGTGATTTTCTGGATTTTATTTTTAATATTCTGTATCTCAATATTAATATTAACCTACCCTTAAAATTATAGACTGTTCATGTCTTTGTCAGTGGGCAAACTTACAAAACCAGCAAGAGATCAAATACTTATTTCCCCCACTGTATCATTGCATGTGTATCTATGAGTGTGTGTGTCTGAGTGAGTGTATACACTTGTGTGTGTATATGAGTGTGTGTTTTTGTATTTGAATGTGTCTGTGTTTCTATGTGTGATTGTGTGGATTTATGGTAGCATGTAATGGACAGAAGCCGATGTAATATGTGTAAGGACCAGTCCTTAATGACCGCAGATATGTCTTATTATGGCAGTCATTAAAGGGAATCTGTCACCCTTTTTAGAGATATCATATAATGATATCATTCAATTGTGTGTCACATAAGGATTCTCTTAGTACTTTTGCTTCCCCCTGACCCCGCACCTTTCATGCATAATACTTTTTTTATATCGGTTCAGATGAATTTAAACTGCCACGGTCCGGTCCGATGGGCGGGGCTTATTCACCTGCTCCCCCCCTCCCTGTCTTGCTCTACACAAGAAGAAATGCATAGAGCAAGACAGGGATGGGGAGCAGGTGAATAAGCCCCGCCCATCTGACCAGACAGCGGCAGTTTACATACATCTGAACAGATATAAAAAAGGTATTTCTGCATGAAAGGTGCGGGGTCAGGGGGAAGCAAAAGTACTAAGAGAATCCTTATTGAATGATATCATTATATGATATCTCAAAAAAGGGGGGACAGATTCCCTTTAAGGGACCTTAATCCTCTGCATCACTTTCTCATGACAGCTGACATCCTGCAGCAAACCCATAAATGTTGCTGTCAATTGTGAGAGCAACATTTAAGTGGTTAAAAAAGGGGTTAAAACACCTCCTTTAACACCATAGTACCCCACGATCTTAATCATGAGTGCTGATTGTTGACATAGTACCCCAAAGTCATCTGATGACAACAGGGTAGGGTGGCTTGTTAGACCCAGCTATAAGCTGGTTCTATCAGGCTGAATCAGTACAAAATTAACAATATACAAGTCCTGCAATGTATGAGACCAGCGATCAAAGTAAAAAAAATTTTCATGTCCCACAATGGAACTAAGTGAAAAAGTAAAAATAAGTTAAATAAAATAAAAAAAAAAAAGTTAAAAAAAATCCGCACAAAAATTTGTTTCACCACTAAAAATGCAGCCTTTGTGTTAAAATGAATATAAACAAAGAAGTACAGAAAATTGATATCTTTTCATCTGGAACGACCCAAACTATGAAAGTGCAATGCTATTTATTCCATATGCGAAAAAGTTAATAATAAGCCTGCCAAAAATGTCACTTTTTCATCATACTGACTCAAAAAGTAATCAAAAAGTCATATGTAGAAAAAATGGTATAAATGAAAACACCAAATTGTCCAGCAAAAAACAAGCCCTAATATGTCTCATTCAGCAAAAAATTAAAAAAAGTAACAGCTTTCAGAATATTGCAATGGAAAAACAAATTAATTTATGTAAAATATTGTTTTTATTCTTGAAAAGTACCAAAGCATAAAGAAACAATATAAATCTGGTATCGCTGTAATTGCACTGAATCAAACAATAAAGTTGTCTAATCACTTACGCCGCACGGTGAACAAAAAAAAAAAAATGTAAAAACAATAATTGAGTTGCTGGTTTTTATTCATTGTCAATCTGAAAAATCTGGATAAAAAGTGATCAAAAAATGTTACGGGGTGCATAACATTTTTGATTGCTTTTTATTCAGATTTTTCAGAATCACAGTGGTACCAAAAGAAGCTTCAATTAGTTGCAAAAAATAAGCCCTTATATAGTTCGGTTCACCAAAAAGATAAAAAAAGTTTCAGTTCTCAGAATATGGCGACAAAAATGATAATCATTATAAAAAAAAGAATTTTCACTGTAATCGTACCGATCCAAAGAATAAATCCGCCTTATCACTTATACCGCAGAGTGAACTACACAAAAATAAAAATTAGATCTACTCTTGTACTGCTGTGTCTATTTGTTTATTCTATCTCCCAAAAAATGGATTAAGGCTCGGCTCACATTTATCCTCCGCTAAATGTTTACATCGGGGTTTCCATGTAAATTCCCACAAGGGAACCATTCACTTATGAGGCAGATTGAGTCACTTTATACTCCGTCTGGTCTCTGTTTCAGCGGTGTCCCATTATTTTAGGCGTTTTTTTTACTGCACTAGTGTGGGCAAAAACAGATTATGTCTAAAAAGATGGAGACCACCTGAGCAGACGCCAAATGGAGTACGAAGTGCCTCCATCTGCCTCTTGGTTTTTGGTTCCGTGGGGGTTTTGTCTGGATTGCATTTTTGAGGAATTTAGATGGAAACTCCAATGTAAGTGTTCAGCGTAGAACACAAGAATGTGATCCAGCCTTATTCTGGAAGCAATCAAAATTATTATGTATCTCAAAATGTTACCTATAAAGCCCCTAACTTATCCCGCACAAAACCAGTCCCTAGGCACATCCGTTATCAAGTATCATGATTACTTTAACACCTTACTGACATGTGTCATACATGTACGGCACAATTTGGGAGCACGTACATAGAGCAGGCTCACAGGCTGAGCCAGCATTATAGTGCAGCATTATAATGCAGGCTCAGTACAGTTGCACATGATGTCCAGTCTTATGCTGAAGGTCTGCAGTCATTCTATGTGTCTGTAGACTTCTGAATCCTTACAGCGAGCCTCACATCCTGGGAGATTCTCTGGTGTGGTTTGTGACGATAAGTATGTGATTTCTTTACATCTGGCCACATTACATCTAGACGTGTATTGACCGAGGCCACACATGTCTAGTCTGAATATGGCCGGAAGTGTGGAAATCACATTTGTGGTCACATGACCACTCACTCTTATCAACACCAGAGAATTCTCACATGTGATGCATGCGATGAATGATTCCTAAGTCGCAGTCACATACAGTGACTGCAGAGTTCTAGCAGAAAGACTGGACAACCCCTTTAACAAAGTGCACCCATCAGCTACCCTACGACGTGCTTGCGGGGCTCTAATGATTTGCTATGACAGTGGGGGGTCTGTTGAAGACCCCAATGCCTGCCATCACAGGCTGGTTATCAAAAATACAGGGGAACCCACACTGTTTTATTTATTTATAGTGCAAGCAGCGGCTGATGAAATACCTCCATCGGCCGCTGTCTGCTCTCACTGTTATTAATGGCAGCAGGTGTAGGCTGATGGGAGTAATAGTTTCATAAGCCCCCACCAGCTCTCCCTCTTATCAGTTGAAAATAAATCTCAACATTATCCTCTGCTTGCGCTGATCCCCGACAGAGCAGGGGAGAAAGAGGAGAGCCGTCTTCAGTACCCGGAGCCAGGTAACAGCGCTAATTGTACTGCTGCTTCCCGTGCACCGGTACATGTAACACTGATGATACACGGATATCATACGTGTGCGGGATGTTGAAAAACACACACAGCCCATGGAAACACACAGACATGTGCACTTACCCATTCATTTGAATGTGTCTACATGTGTAAATGTAGTCGGTATGTGTTAAAACTGTCATCACACATACCAGACACATTGACATCTGAAAGAGCCCATAGGAAAGTCTATTAGTTTTCCAGAGAATATCATGTTAAAATCTCCTTCTGAAATTATAGCTGCTGGGAATAGACACGAGACTATATAAAATCCCATTGAAGAATTTGGTCAAAGCTGTATTTGGAACATAGATATCGCAACTTAAGAGAGGGCTACTTACTAGGGTTTCTTGCAACATCACATATCTCTTGTTAGGATCCAAATGTGATGCAGTCACTTATACCGGACACGACCTAGATAAAAGATAGCTACTCATGCTCTCCTTCTGTCCTGAGTAGAAAATAGTTTGATAGGAGAGAATTAGTCTTTTAGTAAGTTAAGTAGAGCAATAGGAATATAAAATAAGCCACAATCTTATTCCATTATTTTTAGCATATTTTAATTTCGTAGTGAATATTAACGCTTTACCACATAATATTGACATATCCTTAGAGAACGGCTGTGTATACTGAGCTGCATTTCCCATTAGGTATGTGATTATAGTAAGTCAATGTCTAGGCAGCATTTCCACTCTTTATGGTCTAGCCAGGGATTGTTCCCTTTATTTGGATGGCATTTCTATGTATCATTTTTTGCCTATACAATACTTGTTTTCACACTGCCAATGGGTTACTTTAGCTATATATTTATTTATTATTTATTTACTTGCGGCTCACTATGCACTGCTATTTTTGTAGTGTCACTTTTTAGCTCTATTGTGCCTCAACTGTTTACAATAAAGATTTCTATTTCAATTTTTATATACCGGACTTGTTACACTGTCTCTCGTTGGTGTTTATAATATATATATATATATATATATATATATACACATACATAGTGTCCTGCACTGTCTCATGATGTGCTGGAATCTTGATGGTGGTCACCAGTACATTCATTGTTAATATGTGGTTGACTAAGTTTTCCGGCTCATTTTGCTATCATTTGTTCTTATTACTGAGTAGAAAATAGTTTGATAGGAGAGAATTAGTCTTTTAGTAAGTTAAGTAGAGCAATAGGAATATAAAATAGGCCACAATCTTATTCCATTATTTTTAGCATATTTTAATTTCGTAGTGAATATTAACGCTTTACCACATAATATTGACATATCCTTAGAGAAAACAGTGTGATAATTGGGATAAAACTTATAATTTTCATTTTAATTATATGTTACACTCTCTCAATATACATACAGTATACACTCACTGGCCACTTTATTAGGTACACCATGCTAGTAACGGGTTGGACCCCCTTTTGCCTTCAGAACTGCCTCAATTCTTCGTGGCAGAGATTCAACAAGGTGCTGGAAGCATTCCTCAGAGATTTTGGACCATATTGACATGATGGCATCACACAGTTGGCGCAGATTTGTCGGCTGCACATCCCTGATGCGAATCTCCCGTTCCACCACATCCCAAAGATGCTCTATTGGATTGAGATCTGGTGACTGAGGAGGCCATTTGAGTACAGTGAACTCATTGTCATGTTCAAGAAACCAATCTGAGATGATTCGAGCTTTATGACATGGCGCATTATCCTGCTGAAAGTAGCCATCAGATGTTGGGTACATTGTGGTCATAAAGGGATGGACATGGTCAGCAACAATACTCAGGTAGGCTGTGGCGTTGCAACGATGCTCAATTGGTACCAAGGGGCCCAAAGAGTGCCAAGAAAAAATTCCCCACACCATGACACCACCACCACCAGCCTGAACCGTTGATACAAGGCAGGATGGATCCATGCTTTCATGTTGTTTACGCCAAATTCTGACCCTACCATCCGAATGTCGCAGCAGAAATCGAGACTCATCAGACCAGGCAACCTTTTTCCAATCTTCTACTGTCCAATTTCGATGAGCTTGTGCAAATTGTAGCCTCAGTTTCCTGTTCTTAGCTGAGAGGAGTGGTACCCGGTGTGGTCTTCTGCTGCTGTAGCCCATCTGCCTCAAAGTTCGACGCACTGTGCGTTCAGAGATGCTCTTCTGCCTACCTTGGTTGTAACGGGTGGCAATTTGAGTCACTGTTGCCTTTCTATCAGCTCGAACCAGTCTGCCCATTCTCCTCTGACCTCTGGCATCAACAAGGCATTTCCGGCCACAGAACTGCCGCTCACTGGATTTTTTTTCTTTTTCGGACCATTCTCTGTAAACCCTAGAGATGGTTGTGCGTGAAAATCCCAGTAGATCAGCAGTTTCTGAAATACTCAGACCAGCCCTTCTGGCACCAACAATCATGCCACGTTCAAAGGCACTCAAATCACCTTTCTTCCCCATACTGATGCTCGGTTTGAACTGCAGGAGATTGTCTTGACCATGTCTACATGCCTAAATGCACTGAGTTGCCGCCATGTGATTGGCAGATTAGAAATTAAGTCTTAACACACAGTTGGACAGGTGTACCTAATAAAGTGGCCAGTGAGTGTATATAATGTTACCTAACTACTTAAAAATATATTTTGAACAATGTGGCAGCAAACTGATATTTAGGCAAGATTGACAGTATACTGTAGATCAGTTATATGAATATAAAACTGTATGTCAGAGGCTGGTTGTTATATCACAATAGACTTTAATATGGCATAGGAAATCGATCTATAGCATACTTGTTTTTACAAGTCAATGACCTGAATAGAGCTGGGACCGCAGTCTCAAACATTATCAGAAATAACATACTACACCGTCATGGAATAAAATCCTGCAGGGCATGCAAGGTCACCCTGTTCATGCCAGGATATGTCGAGGCCCATTTGAAGTTAGCCAATGACCATCTGACTAGCGTGGACGCCGCATCGCTGACTGACACGCTTACACCTCTCACCTCCCGGTCCTCTGCCTTACCAGTTTATCTGGTCTATACCAGCTTATCCAAGCCTACAAATTGCAGATATGTGTCTGATGCATGCACATGTATTTATTACAAACCTACTTGCCTCTTTACAGCCGGCAATTGAAGAAGACAGTTTGTGGCCGAAACGTTTTATCTTGGCTGCAGTATCCTTAAGCTGAGTGCCTCGTTTTTCACTATTTTGGCATATGGGGTGCGAACCTACTAAGGCATCTATTCTGTTAGTGCACATGGTATTTCTTCACATAGATGTTAACCCAGTAACATATCCTTTCTACTAGTCACATTACTCTCATTACATATTCCAACCCTTTAGGTGGCACCGTATCAAAAGTCTTTGAAAAAGTCTTGATAGATAATATCGAAATCATTACCCTAGTCCAGTGAGGAAATTACCTCCTCATAGAATCTAACCAGATTAATTTGACTGGTCTGATCATACGTAAATCATTTTTTTTGTATGATAAAGTTATGTGGCGTCCCTGAGGGTTCAGTCGCCACAGAGGTACTGCACCTCCTCCTGAGGTGTGGTACCCCACCATCCAGGTAAGGTGGAGACACCTGACCACACTCCAACACCTGCACCCCACACCACAAAGTAGTGTAGCAAAGCACCTTCGGCAGCTCCCTGATTGGAGTGTAGCATAGCAACCCTTGGTGGCTCCCTGCTTGGAAAGCAAAACATGCTGGGATGTGGGTGGAGTTTAGTTCGCACAAAAGAGCGGGAAGAGTTGAGTCAGTCAGTCAGTCTTTCAGTCAATGAGTGAGGATGTAGAAGGACAGAGTGTGAGATAGAGAAGATCCCTGGGAGAGGGATGGAAGAAGGAAGTGCTGCAGCAGGCCACAGTGATCTGGAAGCTTGATTTTCCATTGGGAAGAAGGATTAGCACGGAATGTAAGGAGAATAAGAGAACAAGGACCAGGGTTAGAGGAGAACCCTTTTCAAGTTCTAAGCGCAAGGCCGGGCTCCGGTCCCCGAGGTTGCACGGATACTAATGGTCCTGCAGCAGACACCGGAGGAATAGAAGTAGCGACCACTTTATTCCCACACAAGACTTGGGGGCACAACAGCAACATATTAGTGAGCCAAACATCTGACAGGAGGAACTCCAGTGTAACTCAGTACTAGGAGTACTTCATTCAAAGGCGCTATAAGAGGAGACGTTCAGAAAAGGCACATATGTTGGCAGAGTGTTGGAAAGGAGTACTTCATCTTGCCTGGAAGTTGGCTAAGCTCCTAACCCAGAGGACACGGCACGGATGCGGGCACCTGTACCTGCAACAGACTGTGAGTAAAGCTTTGGAACTACATGAGCTGGTGTCCTCCACTTATTCCTGCGCCAACCTGCCCAGCACTGCTACATCCCTTGCGCCTGACACTACACCATCTACGTATCACTTCACTTACACTGCCCTGGGACTACAGCCCAGCCTGTGGAGGGCTATACCATCACTGCTGCACCACACCATCTGTCCCAGAGGATCTGTCTGCAGCGTTGGCTTACATCTCTATTGCCGAACACCACAGGTGATGTCACAAATCACTCATCATAAGCACACTGAACATTTCCCTTTTACAATGGGTGCCCAGGGCCACGGGCCGGGTCCCAGCTGCCGTGACATCTCCCATTGAAGCTCATCAGGCCCGGTATAGAGTACCCCACAGCCCTGGGTGTGAGGTCGTCCCAGTTATTCTTATTGCGATACTCTAGAACAACATCTCTTAGAAAACCCTCAAAGATTTTGTCCACAGTAGAGGTTAAATTTACAAGCCTATAATTTTCAAACTCAGATTTTGCCCCTTTTTACAATATTGGCAACACATTTGGTATAGGCCAGTCCTATGGTACAGATTCTGTTATTACTGAATCTGTAAATATTAAAAATAATTGTCTATCACTGTTGTTATTTCTTGCAGTTCTTGGGAGTGTATGCTGTCTTTGCCCAGTGATTTGTCTAGGTCATTGTTTATGAGACAAAGCTGTTCATCCTGCCAGGCTAAGCAGGTGACATTTAATTGAGAATTTATAATTCTCTTGATCATGTAATCTGTCATGGGATATTCTTGTGTAAACATTGTAGAGAAAAAGGTGTATTGCTGATTGGCCCTTCTTTCTTCCTCTTCCAAATGTAGTTGAAGAATACGTTTTGCATTATTTTTACATTATTTTGCAATGAGCTTCTGTCTCAATCTTTTCTTCCTTCATTTTTTTACACAATTGATTCTTGTGCCTATAATTATTTAATGTCTTGTTACTACCCTCTTGATGTAATTCTCTAAAAGCTTTCTTCTTGTTATATATTGTGCCCCTTAAAGCTCTATTTAGCCCCATAGTGGTTTCCTTCTATTTCTGGTTTATTTCCATAGGATATATAATGTTTACAAGTCTTATTCAGAATGTTTATCGTTTCCCATTTACTTTGTGCATTTATGTTTTCAATTACATTGTCACAGTTTATGGCACTGCAATCATCTCTCAGCCTATGGAAATTCCAGAAGTTTAGTGTCCTTGCAGTCTCTTTACTACACATCTTATTAAAGGATACATGAACACGTATTATTTTTTGATCACTATTAACACACATATATAATATTCAATTTGGCTATTAGTTAAAATTGGGTCTACGAGTGCCCCTCTCTTGTTGGGTTCTGCACCAGTTGTCAACTCCATTATTGACAAAAGAACTGTTTTCTTTGCTCGTCTATTTGCCTTATGAGGATATTTTCTGCAGCTTTCGTTATCTTATAACAAGCCCCTTTCAGTATTTCATTATTCATTTTCTCTCCTCTTATCTCCACGTTTTCATTAGCTTCACATATTTTATCACTCCGGGACGATTTTATATATAAGAAAACCCCTCTGGGGATTCTAATTTGTATGGTCATTTCAGAACAGGCTATAGCCCTGTAAATTAAGGGTATGTTTCCACGTTCAGGATTACATCCAGATTTGCTGCGGATTGAATGCTGCATACAGCCGCAGCGTTTAATCCCCAGTGTCCAGATGTTACAGCATAGTGGAGGGGATTTTATGAAATCCCATCTCCACTATGTGTCCTAATACGTGGGTGACACACCCGCAAAATCGGACATGTGGCGCGTCTTTTTAGAACGCAGCATGTCTGTTTACCTTGGGGAGACGCTCAGTAATGTATATGTGTCTCAGTGACATGTGTGTATATATATATATATATATACACACACACACACACACACACACACAGTATATGTATTCTATGTGTATATATCTATTCTTTTGTTTCTTTATTAAACCTGTCAGTGTGATTTTACTGTATCGCCAACTGAATTGCCGCCTTTTCTAAAGGACATCGGGTGCGTAATTCTTGCAAGTCACACTTCTGGTCCGTGCGTAATCTGTATTTTTTGTGAACCCATAGACTTGCATTGGTGCATTTCGGCCGGAATACGCTGACAATCGCAGCATGCTGCGATTGGCTCGGACTGTAAAATACGCGTGAGAAATATACGGCTGATGGGAGCTACCCCATAGTGAATCATTGGTCCATGTGCAATGCTTGGTTTTTATGCCTCTGACTTGTCCGTATTTCTCTCTAGTGTGACCCTGGCCTAAGGGGTGTGTTGGGGTTAGGGTTGGAGTTAGAATTAGGGGGTTTCCACTGTTTAGGCACATCAGGTGCTATCCAAACGCAACGTGGCGTCTGATCTCAATTCCAGCCAATTCTGTGTTGAAAAAGTCAAACAGTGCTCTTTCCCTTCCAAGCTCTGCCATGCACACAAACAGTGTTTTGCCCCCACATATGGGGTATCAGCCTACTCAAGACAAATTGCATAACAACTTTTGGGTCCAATTTCTCCTGTTACCCTTGGGAAAATAAAAAATTGGGGGCAAAAAAATTATTTTTGTGGGAAAAAAATGTGATTTTTTTTATTTTTATGGCTCTACGTTATAAACTTCTGTGAAGCACTTGTGGGTTCAAAGTGCTCACCACACATCTAGATAAGTTCCTTGGGGGTCTAGTTTCAAAAATGGGGTCACTTGTGGGGGGTTTCCACTGTTTAGGCACATCAGGCGCTCTCCAAACGTGACATGGTGTCTCATCTGAATTCCAGCCAATTTTGCATTGAAAAAGTCAAACGGCGCTCTTTCCCTTCTGAGCTCTGTCATGCGCCGACACACTGGTTCACCCTGACATATCAGATATCAGCGTACTCAGGACAAATTGCACAATAACTTTGGCAGTCCATTTTCTCCTGTTACCCTTGGTAAAATAAAAAAAATTGGACCTGAATTATTTTTTTTGTGAAAAAGAGATTTAATGTTCATTTTTTTTTAAACATTCAAAAAATTCCTGTGAAGCACCTTAAGGGTTTATAAACTTTTTGAATGTGGTTTTGAGCACCTTGAGGGGTACAGTTTTAGAATGGTGTCACTTTTGGGTATTTTCTATCATATAGACCCCTCAAAGTGACATAAAATGTGATGTGGTCCCTAAAAATAAAATGGTGTTGTAAAAATGAGAAATCGCTGGTCAACTTTTAACCCTTATAACTTCCCAACAAAAAAAATTTTGGTTTCAAAATTGTGCTGATGTAAAGTAAACATGTGGGAAATGCTACTTATTAAGTTTTTTGCCTGGCATATCTCTGTGATTTAAGGGCATAAAAATTCAATTTGGAAAATTGCGAAATTTTCAAATTTTTTGCCAAATTTCCATATTTTTCACAAATAAATGCAAGTTATATGAATGAAATTTTACTACTAACATGAAGTACAATATGTCATGAGAAAACACTGTCAGAATCACGGGGATCCATGGAAGCGTTCCAGAGTTATTACCTCATAAAGGGACAGTGGTCAGAATTGTAAAAATTGGCCCGGTCATTATTGTGCAAACCACCCTTCTGGGTAAAGGATTTCATACATGCAGCAAGATATTCACTGGATGGCATTGTAAAAAAAAGAGCACATTTCACAAACACAGGAAACAAACAAGTAAAAATAAACACTGAACTAATATAAGTTTCACCCTTCTAAACTTCCTAAATCCAAAGTCACTCAATCATAAGGCACACATAAAGGGGTTGTCCAGATTTGGGATGAAAGTGAGCAGTTATGCATTGTGATTGCAGACTTCACAACTGTCAGGATTCTCTGATGCTAGCAGAAAGAGTGTGCAGTCAAGTGATCTCAAGTATTCGATCTACATACTTCCAGCCAAATTCTGACTAGATGTGTTCGGCCTCACTCTATACAAGTGAATTGAGATAGACAGAGAGTGCCTTGTCTGCATGTGACCACATGTATACAAATCACATACTTGCAATCAAGTGACCACCTGCTCCCGCCATTGACATCTGAGTATCTTGACACTGTTCAATGTCTGTGAGCAGGTTGTGGGATGCAGTGACAGATAGAAGGCAGAGCAAGAGCTAATAACTTTACTTCAACAGAGGAATACTCCATGCTGGGAGGTAAATGGTTAACGCATGTAAACAGTTCAAAGTGTAAATAGTATGCAGAGTTAAAGAATAGCAGAAAGGGCATCAACAGTTCTTGTTGGGTCAACTTATCCTGTCAGACGTTTCTCAGGATGGGATGAATCACAGAGCAGGTGATGATGCTGACAACAGCTGGCATGGCACTTGTCCGATGGGGGTCCTGAAGGTAACGCGGATCCGTCTTCTGGCGGCTGTGGTTTGTCTCCAGTACCTTCCGCTGCCCCTAATCCATATACTGATGAAGCTGGGGGAGTGTGGGCCACCACACTGTCTGCGCACACCGTGGTCCATCAGATATACACTGGGGAGTCCGGGCGCAAATGATGGTCCTGCACCCGGTCTTTCTTAGGCGGCACACACACAGTACTGACAGGCCTGGAGCGTTTGGCACCTCACTTCATGGCGACCAATGGGCACACTGCATGTCTCTCTTCACAGTCTCTGCCAGCAGCGGCGGCAATGCTCGGGTGAGGGCCTGTGCGGTACGGATACTCCAGGACCGGAGCACTCACTGGTCCCTGTTGCGCGCTGACTGTTCCCTCCAAGTCTGCCTGTTTTCGCCTGCGCTGAAGCTGTACCCCCTTAACCACGCCCCCTGCTTCAGCATGCAATGATTAGTCCGGTCCCATAAGCTTTTCCCCGGACAACAGAGGAGACAGCCCCCACAGTTCTAGAACTGGCACAGAGCAGGTACCCACGGCGTGGTCCTTCTTCTTACACTCCCTCTCTCTTTTAGTTTGCCTTTTCAAGGGCGGGAGTTCTTGCATTAAACATTGGCATTCCTCCAGCTCTTGGATGATCCACTACCAAATAAATTAGTCTTGTTCATATCGGTTGTGTGGTATTCCTGCTGTTGTCCGTTCTGTACGGCTTAAATCAGGTGGAGTAGTGGCGTCAGATTGAGTATTGGAGTCAGGTTGAGCGGGCGAGGACGAGGATGCACCCAGGTTTAATGGAGCAGCCAGTTTGAGAGCTTCAAGTTCCTGTTTCTCTTCTGGGTCGATGGGTGGCAGGTCAGAGAATTCTCCCTCGTCATAGTCGACAGCTGTGGAGGGGAGCGTTTCAGGTACAACTGGTGTTATCTCTGCTTGATCGGGATCTCGTGACAAGCAAAGACGTAGCATGTTCCGAAGAACTACTCGAGTGGGAGCGCCTTCTTCACCCTCAGGATGAACCTCATAGACGGGACCTTCGGATCCAATTCGGCGTTTCATCAGATGCGGGGTCATTTCCCACTGACACTCCAGCTTGCCTCGAGGACATTTATAATAAAATAATAATAATAAATTTTATTTCTATAGCGCCGACATATTCCGCAGCACTTTACATTTCAGAGGGGACTTGTACAGACAATAGACATTACAGCATAACAATAATCACATAGATCATAACAGATACCAAGAGGAATGAGGGCCCTGCTCGGAAGCTTACAATCTATGAGGAAAAAAAGGGAAACACGAAAGGTGGAAGGTAACAGTTGCCCTGATTGTATGGACCAGCCATAATGTTAAAGTGTGTAACAGTACAGATGCAGAGGGCTATTGGATGCATAAAGCATGTGGGAACATGATGCGTGGAACCTGGTTATGGTAAAAACTTTTGGCTGTGCCACATAGGGATAGATTAGGTTAATGTGTTGAGGCGGTAGGCCAGTCTGAATAAATGAGTTTTCAGGGCACGCTTAAAATTCTGGGGATTGGGGACAAATCGTATTGACCTGGGAAGTGCATTCCAAAGAATTGGCGCAGCACATGTATAGTCTTGGACACGGGCGTGGGAGGTTCTGATTATTGAGGCTGCTAACCTCAGGTCTTTAGCAGAACGGAGGGCTTAGGTAGGATGGTATACTGAAACAAGGGAAGAGATGTAGGGTGGTGCTGAGCCATGGAGAGCTTTGTGGGTGAGGGTAATAAGTTTGTACTGGATTCTGGAGTGGATGGGTAGCCAGTGTAATGACTGGCACAAGGTAGAGGCATCGGTGTAACGATTGGCGAGGAATATGATCCTGGCAGCAGCATTCAAGAGAGATTTGAGGGGGGAGAGTTTGGTAAGAGGGAGACCGATTAGAAGAAAGTTACAATAATCGAGATGAGAATGAATAAGAGAAACAGTAAGAGTTTTTGCTAAGTCAAAAGTAAGAAAAGGTGGAATTCTAGAAATGTTTTTGAGGTGCAGATAACAAGAGCGAGCCAGTGATTGTATGTGGGGGACAATGGAAAGCTCGGAGACATTTGTCTCAGACTAACACACAGTCCCCAGCTTTAAGAGCTATCCGTTGCAGGGGAATCACTTCATGATGTTCAAGTTCCCGGATCTTGGTCTGCACAAGCCGATGTAGAGTCTGCAAACGATGACGATGTTCGCGAACCCCGGTGGACACCCCCGTCCGTGGATAGTCCTCCTCTGGATCCAATTGCAGCTCTGTGATTTCTCGCCCCTTCTGGCCGAACAGTAGGGTGTATGGTGTATATTTAGTTGTACTGTGCACCCGATTGTTGTACACCCAGACTAATTCAGCCACAAATTCAGGCCAGCAAACTTTCCGGTCTTTCTCCAGAGTTCTCAGCATCTGAATCAGCGTCCGATTGAAACATTCACAGACCTCATTCCCTTGAGGATGGTAGGGCGTCATCCTGGATTTCTCAATCTGATACAGGTGATGCAGTTCTTCCAAAACCCGTCCTTGAAAGCAGGTGCTTTGGTCAGAGTGAATCTGCTTCAGACAACCGTACACTCGGATGAAGTCCCTGCAAATGGCCTGTGCCACCGACTCAGCAGTCTGATCCCAGGTTGGAGTCACCACCGCGAATTTGGTGAAGTGATCAGTCGTTACCAGATAATGTTCACATCCAAGGTGGGCGGGACCCACAGTCAAGTGGTCAATCATTAACACCTCTAGGGGAGCAGAAGTCATGATGGTTCGCATAGGGGCCCTCTGTTCTAGGGGCTTCACTAACTCACAGTTCCTGCATTGCTGACAAGCTTCATCTACTGCGGCTTTCAGTCAAGGATGGTAGACCAACTTCTGCAGTCACTAGAATGTCTTTTCTGGGCCAAAGTGGGCCCCTCTCTCATGAGCTTCTTTGGCCACCTCTCGGAGCAACTTTTCTTGGAGAACCACTTGCCAGGTGACCCCCAACTCTCGTGCCAACTGCACCTTCCTATATAGCAGGCCATCTTCCAACTGGAGCCTTTCCCACTGTCAAAGGATCTGTAGGGCTCCCAGGGACAGGGCACCACTCTCTCTTTGGCTGGGAAGTTGCTTCAAGGGCATCCATTGCCTCATCTGAGCGAGTTCCCCATCTTCCTGTTGAAGCCGTACCCAGTCGTCACTGGGTCGCCCCAGCGTGTGTCCTCTGGACGTCTCCCTGATCTGTCCCTGCATTGCTGCCATCGTCCTGGCAGAGCTATGAAACTCAGGGATCTCTTCAGCCTCCAGCTCTTCTACGTGGTTAGGTCTAGGTCATTCGTGAGTAAAGCATCAGCATGTGTGTTCTCTATTCCTCTCTCATATGCAATCTTGTATCGGTACTTGGCCATGCGAGCCTCCCATCTTTGCTCCAGGGCCCCCAATTTTGCATTTTCCAGATGAGTCAGAGGATTGTTATCGGTGCGCACTAAGACTTTGGACCCTAACAGGTACTTGCCGAACTACTCGGTCATTGCCCACACCAACGACAGTAGTACTTTTTGTCACCCCTTAAAGTGTTGTTTATACGTTTTGCATGACCTTCAATTGAAATTAATGGGGTTCAGTGACCCGAACCAAACCTAAAAAGGTTCGCTCATCTCTATTCATAACCTTTGTTGTGGATAGTAATCACACAATGATAAAATCCAATAACATAAAATTGGTGATGTGATAGTTCTGGGATACACTGATTTATACACACATTTTCATGGTGTAGTGAAATTTTATAGAAATAGGGTATATTGCTCTGAATAATGGTGCACTGGCCAATATTTACATATTTCTACTTGTGTATTGTCATCAGAGTGGTGCAAGATGCTATCACAGTCACCGCTCACTACAGTAAAAGCGCTGGAATCACTCTCTGGCACACTGATTGACAGCCTGCTCTGCAATATGTATGCAGCATGTGTGCACAGTAGATTGTCAATAAATGTGCTGAGTGAGTACAGCACTCTCACCATATAATGAGCTGTGACCACAAACATCATTATTTACCAGTAATTCCCCGAGTCTGATGTTGGCGTGTGTCATAAAGGCGATATAAAAAAATTTGATTGGTAAATAAATAACATTTATGTATCGTGCAGTTGTGCGACTGGTGCAAAGCCTGCTCAGATACGCAAGCCTCACTATTTTGGACAGATCTGACGAATGACGGACGAAATGTGAGGCCATCTGCCACAATCCGTTGCTAAGACAAGTCTAAGAGAAAAAAACGGATCCAGCGGCATCAGTCGCAGAATCCGTTTTTTTCTAAAAACTAAGGATTTTGACTGATGGCAAAAAACTGTGTGAAAGGGGTCTAAGCGTGTCAAACTCTCACTTCATGTAATTATGAAGAAAAAAAATGTTTCTTAGTATTTTTCATTTAAAAATATATATATTTTTGGTTTGGTAGATCTTCTTATAAATCCGTAAAACCATTGCAATATTCTGACAACATTATTCCCAGATACCATATGTGAGTCAGAAAGGCATGCAAGTCATTTTCTCCATGCTCTTCCCAAATAGTTTTAGCTCTTTCCATCCATTTCAACTTTTTTCTCTTGCCCCCAGACCTGTTTGTTGGCTAAAGTAGAAAATAGAAAAATATTTGGCTTTCCCATTGACTTGCATTGGATTCGTTATTCGGTACGAATACAAGGATATTTGAAATTATTTGTGCCGATTTTCCCGAATCCGAATATTTCACTATTCACTCATCAATAGAAGTGATAGGCCACTGAGGAAAAAAAAGTTCATTTCTCCCTGTTGCCACCGATTCATTAAGTCTGCCAGGCATGATTTATATGCTATGTATCTGCAGATCACCCACATATAAAGAAGTAAATCTTTTTTTTGGAAGTGATAGGATCTCTTTAACCTTGAATTGATCACATTGATATGCAGCCAGTGGAAAATGGTAAAGAACTATAAGTAGCCTTACAAAGAAGTTAGTGTACTTGATTTTAACTATTGGAAAAGGAAAAGCTCTACACATCCTTGAAAAGTGTTCTTTGGTATACTGAACATAGGAACTGAAAATAATACAAGAAAAAGCAGTTAATAAACATTGTGCCCAATTAATCAAGACAGGCGTTAGGCTGTGTTCACATGTAGCTTTTCTTTGCGTTTTCACGGCGATTTTCAACGCGTGATTTTGCCTCGAATACACAAAAAAAGCATCCCATGGAATCGTATAGCATTCTGCACATGTGCTAATCCTGCAGCTTTTTCCGCGGCGGAGTGCGGAATCGCGGGAAAATCCGCACACATAGGAATGCATTGTTCTGCTTACTTTCCGCATGTGGCTGTGCCCACCATGCAAAAAGTAAGCAGAACATTTGCGGATGGTACCCACGGTCTGGAGGAGAGGAGATTCTCCTCCAGGCTCTGGGTACCATATCCCTGTAAAAAATAGAATTAAAATAAAAAAAAATCATATTCTCACCGTCTGATGTCCCTCACAGTGTCCCCAGACCTCAGCGATGCTCCCGGCAACTCCCGTTCCCAGTGATTCATTGCGACAATGACCTTTGATGACATCGCAGTCTCACGAGACCGCAACGTCATCGAAGGTCATTGTCTGTCGCAATGCATCACTGGGAACAGGACCTGCCGGGAGCATCGCGAGGATCGGGAACGCTGCACAGGACGCCGGAAGGAGAGAAAAATACCATTTTTTATTTTTTTAATCATTTTTAACATTAGATCTTTTTACTACTGATGCTGCATAGGCAGCCTCAATAGTAAAAAGTTGTTCACACTAGTCAAACACTATGTTTGACGAGTGTGACCAACCTGTCAATCAGCTTTCCAAGCGATGCTACAGATCGCTTGGAAAATGCTAGCATTCTGCAAGGTATTTACACTTGCAAATAGCTAGTTTTTCCGCGGGAAAAAGGCGGGAATTAAAATGCGGTTTTCTCACATATTTCCCGCGGAATGGAATTCCGTAATTCCCGTGGAAATTTCCGTAGCAATTCCGCAACGCATGCACATAGCCTTATTCTTGCTTGATGTAGGGTGTGCAGGAATCAGATGCTCCTAATTCATGAAGAGGTGAACGCCTCTTCATAAACCTGGAGTGTCACGTACGCCTTTGTGTGCCATGCTACAAATCTTACTCTGATCAGGTACTGCAGTGAGATTTCTGGAGTAGGGAACACCACAGCTTGCCGTAAATTAGACAAGCTGTGACATCCCTCCCTTGTCGCACTACCGTTACCACAGCTTCCCACATTTTTTCAGAGCTGGGAGAAACTGGTTTGAAAATGGCAAAAGTTGCAAACTTTGAGCGCAAATCCAAGTTGCATCAAAATGTTGCAACTTTTCAAAGCTTTTAAGCCATCATAAAGGTTTTGATGAATCAGGCTCAGTGTTTTATAAAGCATGCTACTTATGTTGTATTTAGCTTTGTCATAATCAAAGCACAATTCAAAGAAAATGAATGCGTATCCACTAGTTTTACCTAAGGATTTGTGCACAGAAGTCTTTTTCAGGCAGCTATGCTCTGTAACCTGCTTCCGTGTGCTTCGGGGTGGGATGTGGGGGTAGAGTCTTCTTCTGGTTCTTGCCCCCCCCCCCCAGCCTCCTCTACTTCTTGTACAGGTCACCGATTATTCAATGCCTGCCTGCTTTTTACATTTCTGCGCCGCAGAATTTCGGTGACATGTAGAAGAAGCAGAGGCGCCTGGTGTGTGTGTATGTGGGAGAGGGGACCAGAAAAAAAGACCCTGCTCCCATGTATGAAACATACAAGACGTCATTTTATTGAGTATTCATCAGCCACTGAGTGGATCCCTTTAAGTCAGGTGTCAGAATAATCAGCATCACAGTGCCATTATGGCCAAGCCTTTGGTTTATAGGGCTAAATCCTGCTGACAGGTTCTCTTTAAATACACCAAATAGAATCTGGAAGTCAAAGGCGGACAATATGATGCAAAATTAACAAATTTTATTCAAATAAATAATGCAAAATACAATTAAAATAAGGAGAAGAGTCATGAGATGTCACATGGCCAAACAGAATATAAATGTCCTATAGGCTGACAAACCCATAAACAGTGGGTTGCAATATATGAGGCATACAATAGCTCATATAGTGTGTACAGTACCCTGGAGCCCAAAATCCATGCAGTACATATCAATGGCAAGGTGCTACCAACAACAGGACATGGAAAATTCATAAAATATGTAAAGTCAACCTCTAAGTCCACAGGAAAGGAATTCCTGTCATGCCCCACCAATGCCAATAAATGTGGAGAAACAAATGAAAATGGGTAAGCATATAGATAAATGAAGGCAAAGTACCTCTTATATTCACCTGGCCATGCGATGCAGCCACCCCAACCCCAGTCAGCTTCTTCGGGGGAGGGGGTGTTGTGTAGGGAAAGAGCAGGGGCTCAAAAGATGCCGGTGTGTCCTGTATAAGTCAAGTTGTAAGAAAATTGTAACTATACTATTTTTTTTTGACAGATACCCATTGTCACCAGGCATACAAAACCGTGATCTCCACTTGTTTAATGTTGAAGAAAATGGAGGAACACCATTTATGTCGAAAGCTTCCGGAAGACATAATCATCACCATAAACATCACCACCATCATCACCACTCGTCTTATGGACAACTAGTGACAGATAGCAAAGAAAAAAATTCTGCAAGTCCCAGTGCAAGCAGTAAGTTTCACAATGGTTGCAAAATGTATAACTGGATCATTCTTTCCAAAAATTCATTATTTTTTGTTCCCATTTTCATTAATTAATTTGTATTTTTTTTACAGGTTCTGCTGCAACTCACAGTTTCATAAAAAAATAACATAACATACAGCCCCCTACATCACACCTTGATTGGTATCAAAGTATGTGTACATGCTTAGTTAGAACATACAGTGGGAAAGTATCTTGATGCCCTAAATGTACACCACCAACACGGTTTCAGCTTCCATGTAGTCCTTAGAGATCACTGGATATGTTCAGTGTGTATGTCAGTGCCAGTAGCTCCTGGTGTCTATACTGAATGTAAACACAAAACGTGGGGTGAAAAGATGATAGATACCACTTGGGTAGTACATAGAAGTTACGGTGCACCCACACCATCCGCATGAGTGTAAACTTCAATTATGATTATCTTTAGTACAAGTCAGACTGAAATTGGAAGAAATAAAAATTTACAGTAATATAAATGTCATTCTAAAATGCATGATAAGCCTCATTACTCCTGATTAATGAGCTATCTCTATGGTGGTCTGTCATAAAGGCAAAATGTTTCAGTGAGCATGTTAGGATCGGAATTGAGGGGGCAAGAGTTTAATAACTTAGAGCAAATCCTAGGAAAGTTATTATATTTCAAGCGACCCAACTATTACCTCCAGCATTTTTCTTGTATTTGTGATCTAAGGATGTTAGGGGCACTGATCGAGTCTATAGAGATATCACTCCTCTCCCCCTCAAAAAATAATACAAAAACCAGGGGAAGAGTCTTGAGGAGATCATTTGCATATTCCCAGTGCCTTCTGGGATAAGTGAAGAGTCTCCGCGAGCTCAACGATCACTGGGTTTTGGCCGGTGCAGCTGAAAAGAGGAAATCGGAAAACCAGGGGAAGAGTCTTGAGGAGATCATTTGCATATTCCCAGTGCCTTCTGGGATAAGTGAAGAGTCTCCGCGAGCTCAACGATCACTGGGTTTTGGCCGGTGCAGCTGAAAAGAGGAAATCGGAAAACCAGGGGAAGAGTCTTGAGGAGATCATTTGCATATTCCCAGTGCCTTCTGGGATAAGTGAAGAGTCTCCGCGAGCTCAACGATCACTGGGTTTTGGCCGTTGCAGCTGAAAAGAGGAAATCGGAAAACCAGGGGAAGAGTCTTGAGGAGATCATTTGCATATTCCCAGTGCCTTCTGGGATAAGTGAAGAGTCTCCGCGAGCTCAACGATCACTGGGTTTTGGCCGTTGCAGCTGAAAAGAGGAAATCGGAAAACCAGGGGAAGAGTCTTGAGGAGATCATTTGCATATTCCCAGTGCCTTCTGGGATAAGTGAAGAGTCTCCGCGAGCTCAACGATCACTGGGTTTTGGCCGTTGCAGCTGAAAAGAGGAAATCGGAAAAACCGCGCGCCGATAGGGCTCATCTTTCATCGTTTTTAAGAAATCTCAAGATGGAAGAGGCCAGGAGCCATTTGGTGAGCTGCATTTCTTGCTACATGTTCACAGACTTACCAGTGGAAAAGCCAAACTTCACATGCCACAAATGCAAGCTTGTGTCCCTGTTGGAGGAAAAGTTGCAAAATCTCGAAGAGAGGTTAGCTACGTTGAAGATCATTAAGGAAGGTGAAGAGTTCTTGGACAGAGCAGAATTATCTCTTCATGTTACAGAAAGAGAAGAAATTCGAAGTGCACCTGAAGAAACAGAGGAATGGAGACATGTGACCCAGAGAAGCAGGAGGATCAGGAGGCAGTCAGCACCCATACTGCTCAGAAACCAGTACCAGGCTCTCACGCAGGAAAACAATGAAGAAATACATCAGGATAAGACTTTACCAACAAGCAGCAACCTTGTACGCCTTCAGAGTCCTCCTGGATGGAGAAAGAAAAATGTTGTGAAGAAGAAACGGAGAGTGGTGGTCATGGGGGATTCCCTGTTGAGAGGAACTGAGGCCGCTATCTGCAGACCGGATATTACTTCAAGAGAAATGTGTTGTCTTCCAGGTGCAAAAATTAAAGATGTGTCTGACAGGATATCAGGACTCTTCAGACCTACAGATGACTACCCATTCCTGCTACTACATGTGGGGACAAATGACACTGCAAGAAACGACCTGGAAACCATCTGCAGAGACTTCGAAGACTTAGGCAAGAAAGTGAAAGAACTGGGAGCGCAGGTGGTCTTCTCTTCCATCCTCCCAGTGGATGGCCATGGAACAAGGAGGTGGAATAAGATTCTGCAGGTGAACAACTGGCTACGTCGATGGTGCCGTCAGCAACGATTTGGATTTCTGGATCACGGAGTGAACTACTTATACGATGGACTACTTGCTAGAGATGGGGTGCACCTTACGAAGACTGGTAAGCATGTATTTGGAAGTCGCCTTGCTACACTTGTAAGGAGAGCTTTAAACTAGAACAACATGGGAAGGGAAGCAAAAGACCAGAAAAAGCCATACACCTGACAAATGCTATTGAGAACTCTGCTATTAGAAGTGGAAAGGAAGAACAAAGACGAAAGAATCTAATTAATAAAAATATTGGAGAAAGAGAAACCAATCACAAACTAAAATGTTTCTATACTAATGCACAAAGCATGGGCAACAAACAAGGAGAATTGGAACTACTAACACAGGAAAAGAAATATGATGTCATTGGAATCACTGAAACTTGGTGGGACAATACACATGATTGGAATACAAGACTAGAAGGATACAACTTATTTGCAAGAAACAGACTTGATAAACGAGGAGGGGGTGTCGCATTGTATGTTAGAAACGCGTATATCTGCACAGAGATTGAAGCTTCAGAGACTGGGAGTTCTGTGGAAACTGTTTGGGTAAGAATACAAGGACAGAACAATGGAAAGGACACCATTGTAGGCATTTACTACAGGCCGCCTGTGCAAGCTGAAGCTATGGATGAACTCTTTATACATCAAATGGCCAAGTTCTCCAAAAAATATGACATAGTTGTCATGGGAGATTTCAACTATCCAGACATTTGTTGGGAATCTCTCTCAGGCAAAACTAACAGGTCAAGGAAATTCTTATCCTCTCTTGCTGACAACTTTATCTTCCAAAAGGTAAGGGAGAAAACAAGGGGAACTGCTACCTTGGATCTAATCCTTATAAACAGGGAGGAAATGGTTGAGGAGGTAAAAGTGGCTGGGACCCTAGGAGGTAGCGACCATGCTATTTTAGAATTTTGGATAACTAGAGGCGGAAGAACTGTGAAGACTCAGACGTCAAGGTTAGATTTCAGAAAGGCAGATTTTAAGGGATTCAGAAAGAGAATTGGAGGAATCCAATGGCTGGATATCCTTAAAGACAAAAATGTCCAGGAAGGATGGGAAATCTTGAAAAATGAAATTCTCAAAGCACAGTTGTTAACAATTCCGAAAAGAGGGAAGAATAGGAAGCAGTTAAGGAAACCAGGATGGATGAACACAGAACTTAAGCACATGCTAAAAAGGAAGAAAAAAATGTTTATAAAATGGAAAGAGGGAGGCATATCTAAAGAAGAATATAATGCTGTCTGCAGAACCTGCAGGGCACAAATCAGATTAGCTAAAGCTGAAAATGAATTGAGGCTTGCAAGAGATGTCAAAAGCAATAATAAAGGATTTTGGGGATATGTCAAAAGTAAAAGAAAAGTCAAAGATGCTATAGGATTTTTACAGGATGAAAATGATGAAATGGTAAGACAGGATGTTGAGAAGGCTGAACTTTTAAATTCCTATTTTGCATCTGTTTTCTCTCAGAAAGGAAATGTAACATCAACTGTTATTCACTGTCCTATTAAGGGAATAGAAGAATCCAGGATATCTATAAACAGAAAGATAGTGAGGAAACACTTAGCTAGCCTAAATGAATTCAAGTCTCCAGGTCCAGATGAATTACACCCCAGAGTACTGAAGGAGATAGCAGAAGAAATTTTTGAACCCCTCTCTATAATCTTTGAAAATTCTTGGAGAACAGGAGAAGTGCCAGAAGACTGGAGAAGAGCAAATGTTGTTCCTATCTTCAAAAAGGGGAAGAAGGTGGACCCAGGTAACTATAGGCCGGTGAGTCTGACTTCTATACCAGGAAAGATCTTTGAACAAATTATTAAACATGTATGTCAATACCTGGATAAGAATGAAGTGATTAAACAGAGTCAGCATGGGTTTGTAACTAATAAGTCATGTCAGACTAACTTAATTTCCTTCTATGACGGTATCACTGATTGGGTGGATCAAGGAAATGCTGTAGATATAGTATATCTTGACTTCAGCAAAGCATTTGACAAAGTCTCTCATACAATCCTTATTGAAAAAATGATTAAGTATGGAATGGACAAGGCAACTGTTAGGTGGATTCATAACTGGCTTAGTGATCGGACCCAAAGAGTGGTCGTAAATGGCTGCACATCCAGTTGGAAGAATGTCTCAAGTGGGGTACCACAGGGCTCTGTCCTGGGCCCTGTATTGTTCAACATCTTTATCAACGATTTAGATGAAGGAATTGAGGGTAAACTGATTAAATTTGCTGATGACACAAAGCTAGGAGGGATAGCTAATACTAGAGAAGAGAGAGAGAGGATTCAAAAAGATTTAAATAAACTGGAGAAGTGGGCAGCAACAAACAGAATGGTTTTTAACAGGGAGAAATGCAAAGTACTACATCTGGGCAATAAAAATGGAAAAAGCATATATAGAATGGGAGGAATAGGGCTAAGTGACAGCACATGTGAAAAAGACTTGGGTATACTAATAGATCACAGACTGAATATGAGTCAACAGTGTGATGCAGCAGCAAAAAAGGCAAATGCAATTCTAGGATGTATTAACAGAAGCATACAGTCTAGATCACGTGAAGTCATTATTTCCCTCTACTCCTCTTTGGTCAGACCTCATCTGGAATATTGTGTCCAGTTTTGGGCACCACATTTTAAAAAAGACATCAACAAACTGGAGCAAGTTCAGAAAAGAGCGACCAGAATGGTGACCGGTCTGCAAACCCTGTCTTATGAGGAAAGGTTGCAGGATTTGGGAATGTTTAGTTTGCAAAAGAGAAGACTGAGAGGAGACTTAATAGCTGTCTACAAATATCTAAAGGGCTGTCACATTGTAGAAGGATCAACTTTATTCTCATTTGCACAAGGAAAGACTAGAAGCAATGGGATGAAACTGAATGGGAGGAGACACAGATTAGATATTAGAAAAAACTTTTTGACAGTTAGAGTGATCAATGAGTGGAACAGGCTGCCACGAGAAGTGGTGAGTTCTCCTTCAATGGAAGTCTTCAAACAGAGGCTGGACAGACATCTGACTGGGATGATTTAGCGAATCCTGCTTTGAGCAGGGGGTTGGACCAGATGGCCCAGGAGGTCCCTTCCAACTCTACGATTCTATGATTCTATGATTCTATGTCAAAGACAATGTAGTTTCAAGATTCTAATATAATTTACTGCATATCATAATACAACTTTAAAACAAAAATAATATTAAACTTATATTGTCACCATATAATAAAACAAGAAACAAAGTGTTATCAGAATACTGTTACTGAACAAAATCAAGTATACCAAGACAAGTATCAGCAAGAGTACCAGCACGTGATGACCACATATTAGCTCCACCAAGTAACTGAATAATACCAAAATTGTGTACCAAGAGTCAGACCAATATTACCATGAAAACGGAGAAATATGGGGTAAATAATACAAACAAAATGATCGATAGATTACCTTCACATAAAACACTGAGTAAATATTACCACCATACTGATCAATACCAAAACGCACAGTACTCTGACCAATTATGAGCAATATTTTGACCATGCAGTAACCATAATGGGGTAGATACTAGTTCTTCACCAAGCTCTGTTAGGCTGGTTTCACATTCGCGTTAAAACAACGCTGCGCACTGCGTCGTTAAGCCCCGCCCCGATCCGGCTCCCTGCCCGCCCCATCCGGGATCACCGCCTACTTTCGCATTTGCACGCATGCGATCGGCGCACCCTATCTTTAGCATAGGGTGCGCAGATCATGCGCTGCCAGTGTGAACGTAGCGTGCTGCGCACTTTTGACGGCGCGCACGGCGCACCGTCAAAAGTGCACAGCACGCTACTTTCACACTGGCAGCGCATGATCTGCGCACCCTATGCTAAAGATAGGGTGCGCCGATCGCATGCGTGCAAATGCGAAAGTAGGCGGTGATCCCGGATGGGGCGGGCAGGGAGCCGGATCGGGGCGGGGCTTAATGACGCAGTGCGCAGCGTTGTTTTAACGCGAATGTGAAACCAGCCTAAACTGTATAAGTGTATATCTGACACCCCAGAGTCTGGTTGTCACAATCACATTACCTCCCTCTAAGAGGTGAAGTCATGCTTGGAGGCAGAAGGGGACCCCCATGCCAGGTAACAGATTAAATCACAATTCCTGCTGCAGGTCAGAAAAGGGAGCTGCCTTATAAATTCTGGCCAGCAGAGGGGGTTGAGGAGTCAGCTAGAAGTGAGCTGAGGGAGTTGTCATGGAAACGAGAGCAGCTGTGAGGAAATGACAGACAGTTAAACGTGAGGTAAAAAGATCTTTCTGGAAGATCCAGTCAGTTCAAGGAGAGAGCTGATCTGTGAAGAGGGAACGGACACGAGCAGAGATGGCGAGGCTCTGGGGAAGCTAAAAAAAACTGCGTATAGCAGCCCCCAGTGTGAAGCGCTAATAGAGAGAAAAGGGGCGTCAGAAGCTGTATGTCCTGATCGCCGAATCTGAAAGTACAGAGGATGGTAAATTCCTGTGCGACATTGAACACCTGAGGGCACAGCAGCAGATAAGGAGCCCGGGGTGATGGTGAAAAGGACGGTACCCGTGGAATAGGCTCATGCTGACAGCCGTACAGGTTAGTGAAATCATCACGCAAGTGAGGGTCGCGGCATAGTTATAAACAGCAGAGACCCACACACAAAGCGCAGAAGGAAGGTCCTAAACCCCCACCTGGCAAGGTGGATCCCCTGAGTGCCTCCAGGTGAGCCGGACTCATTCCATCACCTGTATGTGGTACTCCAGATTGCAATCAATTACCAGTAAAAGTTAACTGCACCTCTCTGTGTCCACCTCTCATTTCTCTGCACCCCAACGTTCACAGTCATTTTGACTATTAATCTAACATCTTTGCCCTGGGACTTGCTCTACCTGTGGAGAGCTATTTTCACCTCAGCTGTGCCACATCAACAGTCTCAGGGGAACACCGCATCGCTGGTCACCTCTGACCAGAATACCACAGGTGGTGTCACGTATTTAATCATCTACAAACTTTATCTTCATTTCTACCACATCTAACATCACGAACAACTTTTTCCCTTCTCTTTTCATCATTTTATTTAATGGACGCCCCAGGGACACGGACCGGGTCGCCGTTGTGACACCGTCCCACGTTGAAGTCGACGGGCCCGGTACAGAGTACCCCACAGCCCTGCTGCCCGCGCTTTCGCACGCCTGGGCACTCCATATACAGTTTGTCAGAGAAAATATAAAAAACCTGCAGCCACACTAAAGAGAATTTCCCTCCCCTCCCTCCTTTTTCCTCTCTCAGTAAGGAATCAAGAGCTGACAGTCTAAGCCACTTAGGCCAGTTTCACATTTGTGTCCGCAGCGCTTCTGACGCATACATCCGCATGCGTCGTGTTTACCTATCTTTAACGTTGTGGACACATGTACATGGGTTTGTATGTGTTCAACCGCATTTTCTTACGCATGCGTCATTTCAGGTTGTGCGGCGGTGCGCCGCTAACGCAACATGTTGCAATTTTGGAGGTGGCATATTGCCGCCTCCAAATGCATGGGGACGCTTGCGGAAGGAATGCGTCTAAACAACGCATTACAGTCTATGGGAACGCATGCGTACGAAAGCACATGTGTACACTTTGCATACACAAGAATTTACATAAAACACGCCCATTGGATGTGGCTTGTGTACATTCAAAAATTCGCCGGGAAAATAGCACTTGCCAATCATCCGCAACAACAAACACAGGTTGCGGACGATACGCTGCGTACTCAACCGCAAATGTGAACCTAGCCTTAAGGGCCTGTCACACTAAGCAATATCGCTAGCAATATCGCTATAACGTCACTGGTTTTTGTGACGTTATAGCGATATTGCTAGCGATATCGCTATGTCTGATACTTACCTCCGACCGCTCCCCCGCTGATTATCGCGAGAACGTCCTGGACTGTTTCTCGTCGTCAGCTTCCTGCTGGGCTTCCTGTGGCGCTGACGGGTGACGCGTGCAGGAGGACGTCAGGATCGCCGCGTCTGACAGGTATGTAGCGACCCCCGACCCCTGCTATGTCGCTGGTGAGATCTGCCTGTGTGGCAGCTCACTAGCGACCACTTAGCGATGTACCAGAGATCCTGACCGCGTCATATCGCTGGTCGGGATCGCTGGTACATCGCTAAGTGTGACAGTACCATAAGATGTAGGATTGTACAATAGACTAATACAATAGAACAACGGAGAAGGAAAGGAGCGAAACGATGATTGCAAAATTATCAAAAATTTATTAAATAATTTACAAAAAAGTGCACAAAGTCATGATCAAGTGTCAATATAAAACAGATGAATATACACCCAGAAAGGTTCCCTCCACTGACCCAGATGAAAACTGTTTCCACCTGTATATGATATTATGAGTATATCCACAATAGATAGTTCAAATTGCAACACAATCAAGATAAAGAATGCCCATGGACACCCGATGATAATCAAAATATTACTATATGCATATATGATGTTAGCAACAGGTCCGAAAAGCCCCACCAAGAACCTGCTGCAACATCATACTACACCATTAAATAATCATAAGATACGGTAACGGTAAGTATATGTAAATAGGAGCTACAAAAAGCAGTATATTGGATTGAAAAAGCCCATGGACACCCGATAATAGTCAAATTCTACTATACAGTTGTGGCCAAAAGTATTGAAACCCCTGCAATTCTGTCAGATAATACTCAGTTTCTTCCCGAAAATGACTGCAAACACAAATTCTTTGGTATTATCTTCATTTAATGTGTTTTAAATGAAAAATCACAAAAAGAATTGTCCTAAAGCCAAATTGGATATAATTCCACACCAAACATAAAAAAGAGGGTGGACAAAAGTATTGGCACTGTTCGAAAAATCATGTGATGCTTTTCTAATTTGTGTAATTAACAGCACCTGTAACTTACCTGTGGCACCTAACAGGTGTTGGCAATAACTAAATCACACTTGCAGCCAGTTGACATGGATTAAAGTTGACTCAACCTCTGTCCTGTGTCCTTGTGTGTACCACATTGAGCATGGAGAAAAGAAAGAAGACCAAAGAACTGTCTGAGGACTTGAGAAACCAAATTGTGAGGAAGCATGAGCAATGTCAAGGCTACAAGTCCATCTCCAAAGACCTGAATGTTCCTGTGTCTACCGTGTGCAGTGTCATCAAGAAGTTTAAAGCCCATGGCACTGTGGCTAATCTACCTAGATGTGGATGGAAAAGAAAAATTGACAAGAGATTCCAACGCAAGATTGTGCAGATATTGGATAAAGAACCTCGACTAACATCCAAACTAGTTCAAGCTGCCCTGCAGTCCGAGGGTACAACAGTGTCAACCCGTACTATCCATCGGCGTCTGAATGAAAAGGGACTGTATGGTAGGAGACCCAGGAAGACCCCACTTCTTACCCCGAGACATAAAAAAGCCAGGCTGGAGTTTGCCAAAACTTACCTGAAAAAGAATAAAACGTTTTAGAAGAATGTTCTGTGGTCAGATGAGACAAAAGTAGAGCTTTTTGGGCAAAGGCATCAACATAGAGTTTACAGGAGAAAAAAAAAGAGTCATTCAAAGAAAAGAACACGGTCCCTACAGTCAAACATGGTGGAGGTTCCCTGATGTTTTGGGGTTGCTTTGCTGCCTCTGGCACTGGACTGCTTGACCGTGTGCATAGCATTATGAAGTCAGAAGACTACCAACAAATTTTGCAGCATAATGTAGGGCCCAGTGTGAAAAAGATGGGTCTCCCTCAGAGGTCATGGGTCTTCCAGCAGGACAATGACCCAAAACACACTTCAAAAAACACTAGAAAATGGCTTGAGAGAAAGCACTGGAGACTTCTAAGGTGGCCAGCAATGAGTCCAGACCTGAATCCCATAGAACACCTGTGGAGAGATCTAAAAATGGCAGTTTGGAGAAGGCACCCTTCAAATATCAGGGACCTGGAGCAGTTTGCCAAAGAAGAATTGTCTAAAATTCCAGCAGAGCATTGTAAGAAACTCATTGATGGTTACCGGAAGCGGTTGGTCGCAGTTATTTTGGCTAAAGGTTGTGCAATCAAGTATTAGGCTGAGGGTGCCAATACTTTTGCCTGGCCCATTTTTTGGAGCTTTGTGTGAAATGATCAATGTTTTGCTTCATTCTCTTTTGTGTTTTTTCATTTAAGACAAATTAAATGAAGTTAGTAATACCAAAGAATTTGTGTTTGCAATCATTTTCAGGAAGAAACTGAGTATTATCTGACAGAATTGCAGGAGTGTCAATACTTTTGGCCACAACTGTATGTATAAATGGTGTTAGCAACAGGTCCAAAAAGGCCACACTATAATATCAAACTGCACCATTGAATAATCATAAGATGTAGTAACAATAAATATACATAAATGGGAGCTACAAAAAACAATATAGTAGAGCAGTATAGTATAATATTATCAAAGTGTCTGCATTGAACAGAAAAAATTGAGATACAATCAAGATAAGTGCGTCCATATCAAATTAAAGTCCCTGTATGTATATTATAAGAGTAATATATCCACAATGGGAAAATTCCAGTGTAACATCATGCTGCACCATGGTTGAATAGTGAGATGCAGCAATCAAAAATATGCCCAGGAACGATTCCTGCAGAGGACAATTCGGTGTAAAGAGGCACTTACCGGGCAGAGCACAGAGGGAAGGTGAGGGAGCGTCTGGTAGTGACCTCCGACACGCATTTTGCGGCATTAACAAGCCGCTTTATCAAGGAGATGGTATCTGCCTCTCCACAGGACCTTAAAATACCCTATAACCCCTGTCACATGATCCGAATCGGCCAATCAGAAGAGTGTGGGCGGCGCATGCGCTCTGGGATCAGCCAGCGTCGTCATACAGAATAGGTGTCATGCTAAGAATGAATACTGGCCAGCCAGAGCACAGCCCGTGGTACATAGCATAAAGACACCTTTCTGTCAGCGGTATGGTGCCTCCACAAAGCGATGCGCACAACTCCCTGTGGTTCGATTCCCAGTGGACTCCAAATACAACCATATACATATAAAGTCATATGGGACAGGAATTAATATTTTACTTTCAATAATATGTCCCAAAATCAGCAATATGTGAGCCGCAACTTAAATAGGCATATAGTCAGTATAATAGATATATATTAAATTATTAATATCCTATCACATATTACCTTTTAGGGAACAATATAAAGATGTAAAAAAAATAAAAATAAAATAAAAATTATATTATATTATATTATAATATATATATATATATATATATACACTCACTGGCCACTTTATTAGGTACACCTGTCCAACTGTGTGTTAAGACTTAATTTCTAATCAGCCAATCACATGGCAGCAACTCAGTGCATTTAGGCATGTAGACATGGTCAAGACAATCTCCTGCAGTTCAAACCGAGCATCAGTATGGGGAAGAAAGGTGATTTGAGTGCCTTTGAACGTGGCATGATTGTTGGTGCCAGAAGGGCTGGTCTGAGTATTTCAGAAACTGCTGATCTACTGGGATTTTCACGCACAACCATCTCTAGGGTTTACAGAGAATGGTCCGAAAAAGAAAAAAAATCCAGTGAGCGGCAGTTCTGTGGCCGGAAATGCCTTGTTGATGCCAGAGGTCAGAGGAGAATGGGCATACTGGTTCGAGCTGATAGAAAGGCAACAGTGACTCAAATTGCCACCCGTTACAACCAAGGTAGGCAGAAGAGCATCTCTGAACGCACAGTGCGTCGAACTTTGAGGCAGATGGGCTACAGCAGCAGAAGACCACACTGGGTACCACTCCTCTCAGCTAAGAACAGGAAACTGAGGCTACAATTTGCACAAGCTCATCGAAATTGGACAGTAGAAGATTGGAAAAACGTTGCCTGGTCTGATGAGTCTCGATTTCTGCTGCGACATTCGGATGGTAGGGTCAGAATTTGGCGTAAACAACATGAAAGCATGGATCCATCCAGCCTTGTATCAACGGTTCAGGCTGGTGGTGGTGGTGTCATGGTGTGGGGAATTTTTTCTTGGCACTCTTTGGGCCCCTTGGTACCAATTGAGCATCGTTGCAACGCGACAGCCTACCTGAGTATTGTTGCTGACCATGTCCATCCCTTTATGACCACAATGTACCCAACATCTGATGGCTACTTTCAGCAGGATAATGCGCCATGTCATAAAGCTCGAATCATCTCAGATTGGTTTCTTGAACATGACAATGAGTTCACTGTACTCAAATGGCCTCCTCAGTCACCAGATCTCAATCCAATAGAGCATCTTTGGGATGTGGTGGAACGGGAGATTCGCATCAGGGATGTGCAGCCGACAAATCTGCGCCAACTGTGTGATGCCATCATGTCAATATGGTCCAAAATCTCTGAGGAATGCTTCCAGCACCTTGTTGAATCTCTGCCACGAAGAATTGAGGCAGTTCTGAAGGCAAAAGGGGGTCCAACCCGTTACTAGCATGGTGTACCTAATAAAGTGGCCAGTGAGTGTATATATATATATATATATATATATATATATATATATGTAGGGACCAGTAAAATGCTCCCACATATCATATGGATGCAATAATTCAAGAAAAATTCATAACCATTTAAAATAAACGAATGTCAAGCATTATAGGAGTATCCGATGTTTACATAAATAATATCCCAATTATATACATAAGATACTATAAGGTCATAAGAAAAGAGACACAAAATCCCTATACAGATGTTACAATAGCCGCCATATCGAACTTCATATGCATGAATAAGAAAATCTTCAACGTTGAGGCAATCACTGGATTTCGTTCCATATGTGCATAGGTACAGGGCAAAGGTCCACAAGAGATGCAGGATTCTCGCGGTCACTAAATGGAAATAATAACAAGCATATGAGTGCAAAATAAAAAACAGTTAAAAACAAATATAAAAACAACACACCACCAGAACACATATTTAAGGGTGATGCCAACATGTGGAGAACGAACCACAGGGAAAAAGCAAGTCATAATGTATACCTACTGTATTACATTAGGAGAAGGAGAAAAGGGGGAACAGTATATATATATTATTGAAAAAGGTGCACCAAGGTACCTATTAACCAAATAAAAAGGTCAAAAAAGGCCTGTCATATGTCGGGTCCAATGCAATTATAAGAATGGGGTGAAACTCAATGTCTCATTGAGTCCCTTAGGGGTCATGGTGTCCAATTGGACGATCCATTTGACTACCATCTGTGATGAAAAATGTTTGTTATCGCCACCCCTAATCCCCATATGTAGAGCATCAATCCCTGTAAACTTCAATAAGGAAGCGTCACTATTGTGACACGATCTAGAGTGTCGAGGAAGAGTCTTTAGATCTTCAACATTGGACACAGTCTTGGCCGCGCCAATGTCCCGCACATGCTCACGCACTCTAATCCTAAATTCTCTAGTTGTAAGACCTACATATATCTTGGGACAAGGGCACGTGGCATAATAAATCACGTTTGAGGATCCACAAGAGATCCTCTGTCTTTTTTCAAATTCCTTTGTCCCATCTATTGAACTGAACTTAGAGCAGCGAAGGACATTGGCGCAGGCAAGACAGTGGCCACAGGGAATTGATCCTTGAATAGGACCTTTAGCACCAAAAAAGTTTTTGGAATTCGGGACATAATGGCTTTGAACCAATAGATCATTGAGATTCCTAGATCTCCGAGGCGTCATGGAAGGAGAACGGCCCAGGAAGGTCCCCAGGGTGGAATCAGTGCTCAGAATCGGCCAATGTCTATTTAATATGGTGCGCATATTCTGCCACTCATGATTGTACGTTGAAATGAAACGAATTGGCCCACCATCCTCCACCTTTTGAACCCTCCTGGTAGTATGTAGCAAAGTGCTGCATGGAGTGTGTCTAGCCCTGTCATATCCGGCTTTTATTGATCTCCGGCTGTAACCACGTGTCAGAAACCGTTGTTTCAAATCTGTGGCTTGTTTTTCAAATTTAACATCAGTGGAACAAATTCGCCGCATCCTAAGGAATTGTCCAACCGGGATGGCCTTAATAGTGGAAAGGTCATGGGCAGATGTAGCATGTAGCAATGCATTGACAGACGTGGGCTTCCTGAAAACATCAGTCTGGATGCGCCCACCGGAATCAACCTCAAGACAGACATCCAGGAAGTCCACAGCCTTACTGTCAAATGCATACGTCAAGCGAATATTATAAATGTTGTTATTAAGACTGCCCATGAGGTCTCCAAGCCGGTCGACCGTGCCATACCACAAAAATATCACTTCGTCTATGTAGCGGTACCAGCACAGCACATGGAAGGCGTCCTGCCGTCCCTCGTCGCCAAAGATCAATCCCTCCCAGGCGCCCAGGAAAAGATTGGTGTTAAGATTGAGTCACCGTAGGAGGCAAAAACAGAAATGCTAGCTAAGTCCAGAAAACCAGAGAAGTTGGCAGCTATCGGATTGCAGACCCCTGAACCTATCAACACAACTAGCAGTAGCTGTGGGGGGTTCCTACGATGCCCTAGACCCCTCGATCACAGCCGGAGAATTAAATAGGCCTAAAGAAAGAAAGGGGAAATCTAAACTGCCCCAGAGCAGACCCCAAAGCAATAGGCAGCCCCAACATATAATGACGGTGAAGCAAGATGAAAACACTAACACAGACAGAAAGATAGACTGAGCAAAGACGGGGCCCAAGCTAACTAGATAGGAAAGGACAGGAAGGCAGCTGTCTGCAATCCGTGAAAACCCCTATGAAAATAAGAACCAACAGACTGACAGTGAAAAAGGCCCTGAAGATGCTAGGCTTCAAAAAAGCTATGTCAGTACTCAGGAATATTCTGAAGACAGAGCAACAGGCAAAAGGAGATTCAGCTCACCCCAGCAGGGAATGGCAGAATCCAGAAAAGCAAGGAAAACAAAAATGAAACACAAATGCAAAAAGGCAAAGCAGAAAACTTAGCTTTAGAGGAGCAGGAATCAGACTGGTGTCCTAGAAGTCCACAGAGAAATCACCCGCATGGCAGAAGGGCGTCGGCAGCCTTATATCCAGTCCGTGACTCCACTCAGCCAGTCATCCTCATTAGGCTCAGGTGCCTGATAATCATGCTCATTACCTTCCTTTACCAGAATAGGGAGTTCACCAGACCTCAGTGACGAAGGGGAAAATGAACTCACAACAGTACCTCCCCCTTGAGGAGGGGTCACCGAACCCTCAACCACGCCACCAGGGCGATCAGGGTGAACCCGATGAAAGGCACGCACCAATCTTTTGGCATGAATATCAGAGGCAGAGACCCAGGAATTATCCTCCTGACCATAACCCTTCCACTTAACCAAATACTGGAGTCTCCGTCTAGCCAAACGGGAATCCAGTATTTTCTCTACCTCATATTCCATGTTACCTTCAACCAATACAGGATCTGGAGGTGCCACCCCAGGAACAACTGGTTCAACAAACCTCTTCAACAAGGACTTATGGAACACATTATGGATTTTAAATGTGACAGGAAGAGCCAAACGAAAAGAGACCGGATTAATAATCTCCAAAATCATGTAAGGTCCAATAAATCTAGCCTTAAACTTAGGAGAAGCCACCTTCATAGCAATATTTTTTTATGATAACCACACCATATCACCAATCTTAAACTGGGGACCAATGGTCCTATGACGATTGGAAAACCGCTGGGCCTTTTCCTGGGAGAGAGATAACTTATCCACCACTTGGTCCCAGATCTTGTGCATTCTCTCCACCACAGTGTCAACACCTGGGCAGGCAGAAGGCTCCACCTGCCCTGAAGAAAATCGAGGATGAAACCCAAAGTTACAAAAAAAGGTGACATCAAAGTGGCAGAACTAGCTCTATTATTTAAAGCAAATTCGGCCAAGGGCAAAAATGAAACCCAATCATCCTGATCAGCGGAAATAAAACATCTCAAATACGACTCCAAGGTCTGGTTTGTTCTCTCTGTCTGCCCATTGGTCTGAGGGTGAAAAGCAGAGGAGAAGGACAACTGAATTCCCAGCTTGGAACAGAAAGTCCTCCAAAATCTAGACACAAACTGAACTCCTCTGTCAGATACAATGTTCTCAGGAATCCCGTGTAAGCGAACCACCTGTTGCAAAAACAGGGGCATCAACTCAGAGGAAGATGGCAACTTAGGGAGTGGTACAAGATGAACCATCTTAGAGAACCTATCACAAATCACCCAAATAACAGTCATTCTTTGAGAGACTGGCATATCAGAGATGAAATCCATTGAAATATGGGTCCATGGCCTCCTGGGGACCGGCAAAGGCATCAACAACCCACTAGAGCGAGAACAAGATTTAGACCGGGAGCAAGTCCCACAGGACTGCACAAAATTCCTGAAATCATGAGACAAGGTGGGCCACCAAAAAGAGCCACTCACCAGATCTCTAGTACCAAAAATACCTGGATGACCAGCCAATGCAGAGCAATGAACTTCAGACATCACTCTCTTCTTCCACTGGTCAGGAACATACAACTTTCCACTGGGACAGCGCTCAGGTTTGTCCTCCTGGAACTCTTGCAGAGCAAGTCTCAAATCGGGTGAGATGGCAGAAAGAACTACCCCTTCGCCTAAGATGGTAGCAGGCTTGGTCACCACAGGAGAATCAGCAAAGAAACTCCTAGAGAGGGCGTCTGCCTTGACATTCTTAGTTCCAGGAAGAAAAGAGACCACAAAATCAAAACGTGTAAAAAACATGGCCCACCTAGCCTGTCTAGGGTTCAAGCGTTTAGCCGACTCTAGGTAAATCAAATTCTTGTGGTCAGTGAGGACCACAACTTGATGTTTAGCTCCCTCCAACCAATGTCTCCACTCCTCAAATGCCCATTTCATGGCCAACAGTTCCCGATTCCCCACATCATAGTTACGTTCAGATGGAGAGAACTTTCGGGAAAAGAAAGCACAGGGATTCATTTTAGATGTTACAGGATCCTTTTGGGACAAAACAGCTCCTGCACCAATCTCAGAAGCATCCACCTCTACCTGGAACGGGAGTGAGACATCAGGTTGCCGCAAAACCGGGGCAGAGGTAAATCTTCGCTTCAGCTCCTGAAAGGAAGCAACAGCCTCCGGAGACCAATTCAACACATCAGCACCCTTCTTGGTCAGATCAGTCAATGGCTTGGCAATACTAGAAAATTTTGCTATAAATTTTCGATAAAAATTAGCAAAACCCAAAAACTTCTGGAGGGCCTTCAAAGAAGTGGGCTGAACCCAATCATAAATGGCCTGTACCTTGGCCGGGTCCATTTCAATAGTTGACGGAGACAAAATAAATCCCAAAAATGAAATCCTCTGTACTCCAAAAAGGCATTTCAATCCTTTGACATACAGGGAATTCTCCCTCAAGATCCGGAACACAGTCCGAATATGTTCCACATGAGAATCCCAATCCTTGGAGAAGATCAAAATATCATCCAGATAGATAATCAAAAATTTATCGACAAAGTCTCGGAAAATATCGTTCATGAAGCACTGGAATACAGAAGGGGCATTAGTGAGCCCAAAAGGCATCACCAGGTACTCAAAATGTCCCTCCGGAGTATTAAACGCCGTCTTCCATTCATCCCCCTGCTTAATGCGGATAAGATTATACGCCCCCCTGAGGTCAAGCTTGGTAAACCAGCAAGCACCTCTAACTCTAGAGAATAGATCCGAAATCAGGGGTAACGGATACTGATATTTAATAGTAATTTTATTGAGGGCACGATAATCAATACAAGGCCTTAAAGAACCATCCTTTTTGGCCACAAAAAAAAAACGGCACCTAAGGGTGAAGAGGATGGTCTAATATGACCCTTCTCCAACGCCTCCTTAATATAGGACCACATAGCCTCGTGCTCGGGTACAGATAAAGTGAAGAGCCGACCCTTGGGAAATTTACACCCCGGGCTTAGTTCGATTGCACAGTCATAACTCCTATGAGGAGGCAAGGACGCAGACTCATTCTCACTAAATACATCATAAAAGTCCGCCAAATAGTCAGGAACATCATGCGACTGAGGAGAGGTGGAAAAAACCGGAGCCTCACTAAAGGCACACCGACAACCCCAACTCACCACAGACACAGATTTCCAATCCAAAACTGGATTATGAATTTGCAACCAGGGAAACCCCAGAACAACGGCATCATGCAGACCATGCAACACCAAAAATCTGCAATTTTCTTGATGGTCTGGGGCGACCCGCATGACCATCTGGGTCCAAAACTGAGGTTTATTTTTAGCCAAAGGAGTAGCATCAATCCCCCTCAAAGGGATAGGCATCTGCAGAGGTGTCATCGGAAATCCACAACGTTTAGCAAAATCCAAGTCCATTAAGTTTAGCGCTGCTCCCGAATCCACAAAAGCCTTGGCGGAAAATGTGGACAGGGAGCAGATCAGAGTAATTGCCAGAAGAAACTTAGGTTGAACACCACCAACAGAAAACGTGTGTGCAAAGCGTTTCTCTCGTTTAGGACAAACAGAAATAATATGCGAGGCATCTCCACAGAAAAACCACAGCTTATTACGCCTTCTGAACTCCTGACGTTGCGCCTTAGACAAAACTCTATCACATTGCATAGGTTCAGACGTCTGTTTAACCGGTGGCAACACCTCTCGTGCAATCCTGCGTTCACGTAAACGCCGATCAACCTGAATGGCTAATGACATAGAATCGTCCAGACCAGAGGGAACAGGAAATCCCACCATAGTATCTTTTACGGCTTCTGACAAACCCTTCCGAAAGAGAGCAGCCAAAGCATTATCATTCCAGGTAGTAAGGACCGCCCACTTTCGGAACTTTTGACAGTACAACTCTGCAGAATCTCGACCCTGGTTCAATGCCAACAGGGTCTTTTCAGCCTGATCAATAGCATTAGGTTTGTCATACAACAACCCCAAAGCTTGAAAGAATGCATTCACATTAGTCAGAATAGGATCATCTGGTTTCAAAGAAAACGCCCAATCCTGGGGATCGCCACGCAGCAAAGAGATGACAATTTTAACCTGCTGCGCGGAGCTCCCTGACGAGTTAGGCTTCAAGGCAAAAAATAATTTACAATTATTTTTGAAACTCAAAAATTTAGATCGATCCCCAAAAAATACATCAGGTGTAGGGATCTTTGGTTCAACAGCATGCGAACGAGCAAGGTAGGCGGAAATTCCCCGCACTTCCTCAGCGAGCTGCTCCACACGATCAGACAATTGCTTTATCTCCATTGAGGGAAAATAAAATTCCCCCTACGGCCTCAGAGATATAGAGGAAAGAATATACACACACCCTTTTTTTTTTTTTTTTTTTTTAAACACAATTCTTTCCTGCTATTGAGTACCCTAGGATCTGCGGTATGGCGTGTGATTCGGTTATGATTGAGTCACCATAGGAGGCAAAAACAGAAATGCTAGCTAAGTCCAGAAAACCAGAGAAGTTGGCAGCTATCGGATTGCCGACCCCTGAACCTATCAACACAACTAGCAGTAGCCGTGGGGGGTTCCTACGATGCCCTAGACCCCTCGATCACAGCCGGAGAATTAAATAGGCCTAAAGAGAGAAAGGGGAAATCTAAACTGCCCCAGAGCAGACCCCAAAGCAATAGGCAGCCCCCAACATATAATGACGGTGAAGCAAGATGAAAACACTAACACAGACAGAAAGATAGACTGAGCAAAGACGGGGCCCAAGCTAACTAGATAGGAAAGGACAGGAAGGCTGCTGTCTGCAATCCGTGAAAACCCCTATGAAAATAAGAGCCAACAGACTGACAGTGAAAAAGGCCCTGAAGACGCTAGGCTTCAAAAAAGCTATGTCAGTACTCAGGAATATTCTGAAGACAGAGCAACAGGCAAAAGGAGATTCAGCTCACCCCAGCAGGGAATGGCAGAATCCAGAAAAGCAAGGAAAACAAAAACGAAACACAAATGCAAAAAGGCAAAGCAGAAAGCTTAGCTTTAGAGGAGCAGGAATCAGACTGGTGTCCTAGAAGTCCACAGAGAAATCACCCACAGGGCAGAAGGGCGTCGGCAGCCTTATATCCAGTCCGTGACTCCACTCAGCCAGTCATCCTCATTAGGCTCAGGTGCCTGATAATCAGGCTCATTACCTTCCTTCACCAGAATAGGGAGTTCACCAGACCTCAGTGACGAAGGGGAAAATGAACTCACAACAGATTGGCATACGAGGGCACACAGGCCGCCCCCATGGCTGTGCCCCGTCGCTGTAGATAGAAGCTGTCCTTAAAAACAAAAAAGTTGTGGGCAAGCACGAAATCGACCAGGTCATGGATCAAATCACATAAAGGGCCATCCAGGTCGGACGTCCCCAGAAAGCAGCGTACAGCATTTAGCCCATGTCTATGGTCTATGCAGGTATAGAGACTCTCCACGTCATCAGTAACCAGGAGGGTAGATGGTTCCACAAGGATGCCGTCAAAGCGCGCCAGGGCGTCCGTCGTGTCCCGTATGTATGAAGGAAGTGACTCCACCAAAGGTTTCAAGTAATAGTCAATGAATTGACATACAGGTTCGCACATTCCCCCGATACCCAACACGATGGGACGCCCAGGACGGCTGAAGGCATCCTTGTGTACCTTGGGTAGAAGGTAAAAGGTGGGGGTCCTGGGGGATCTTACCACTAATCCGTCAAATGTTTTTTTATTAATGATGTTATTTTCCACAGCCCTAATCAAGATCCGCTGTAATTCCTGCGAGAAAGAAATCTTAGGATCAAAAGAGAGCTTTTGATAAGTATCCGGGATTTTTAATTGCCGAAAGGCTTCCTGTTCATATTTACAACTCAGCCAAATAACTATGTTCCCCCCTTGTCAGCAGGCTTAATTACAACGTCCTTAAGAGATTGTAATTGAGAGATGGCCTGTCGCTGCTTTGATGTCAAATTGTCATATCTTCTCCTAGAGGAGAGTTTTTTAAAATCCTCACTCACCAATTTGGTAAATATCTCAATAGAAGGACTCAAAGACAAGGGGGGGAAACGAGTTGATCTTGGTCGAATGGAAGGGGGGAACTTACTTGTATCAGAACCGCTTTGTTCCCCAAGCAAATCCTCCAAATCCCGGAGTGCAGCTCTCTCAAGATCACTCATTGTCCCAGAAATGTAATTTCTCGCATGAAGTCTCTTCAAAAGAAGCTTCCGTGAAAACAGCTGTAGATCCTTTAAGGCTGTGAAATAATTAAAGGCGTTAGTTGATGCGAATGTCAGACCCTTGCCTAGGACCTCCACCTGTACTTCAGATAGCACATGAGTGGAGAGATTGAGCACCTGTAAATCACCCCGGGAACCAACCTGGGCCGTCCTGGATCCCGACGCCTTATTTTTAGATGATTGTCTTGTCTCAATTTTTTTAGATGACATGGTACCAGAAATGCCACCCAGTCCCCGATTCACTGACACGGGATCCTCATCATTAATCGATATATTACAACGTACAGATGCTGATCTGGATCTAGAAAAAGAAGTATTTCTAGATTTCGGACGAGAACGTCCAAATTCATTCCGCGCTCTGTACACCCTGGACAGCTGTTTGTCCTCTATATCTCTTTTAAATTTCTTTGCTTTATTAGACTGAATGTCCTGGGCCCATTTTTGTAGTTCAGTATCAATAAGATCATTAAACTTCTTAAGGGCATCACTGGGCATATCTTTTTGTAAGATGGTCTGTAGTTCTTCAATTTCTGTTTCGATAGTGACAAGGGAATCGTGATTCATCTGTTTCAATAAAATCATGAACCCCTTAGAGCACGAATTAGTCAACTACTCCCATTTATTTTTGAAGGTTTCATCAGATACTGGGAATGAAGGTAAGACCTGGATCCGGAGACCCCTCGGGATCAGGTCTTTTTGAATGTATTGATCCAAAAATTCATGATTCCACCATATTTTAGTACGTTTGCGTAATAATTCTTTAAACCGAGACATAGCACCCTGTAGATCTTTGGAGCCTCCACATGCCCACTCTGTTTTATCATGAAACACGTCGTTAAGCTGTGTCCGCCACATATGGTCACGTGCACGGAAATCCATATCAAAATGGGGAAAAACTGTGAAAAACACAGAAACACATGTTAATAACAAGAATCCCATATAAGAGGCTGTAATGCTCAGGGATGATATCAAAACTGTTTGTTCACCCCGGGAAACAGCCACATCTGCTCCAATAATCAATAGAACAGTGTGCTAAGTGTGACAGTACCATAAGATGTAGGATTGTACAATAGACTAATACAATAGAACAACGGAGAAGGAAAGGAGCGAAACGATGATTGCAAAATTATCAAAAATTTATTAAATAATTTACAAAAAAGTGCACAAAGTCATGATCAAGTGTCAATATAAAAGAGATGAATATACACCCAGAAAGGTTCCCTCCACTGACCCAGATGAAAACTGTGTCCACCTGTATATGATGTTATGAGTATATCCACAATAGATAGTTCAAATTGCAACACAATCAAGATAAAGAATGCCCATGGACACCCGATGATAATCAAAATATTACTATATGCATATATGATGTTAGCAACAGGTCCGAAAAGCCCCACCAAGGACCTGCTGCAACATCATACTACACCATTAAATAATAGTAGGAAATTGGATGTGAACCGCCTTAATTAACATGCAAGAGTTCCTCTTAGGACAAAGGACCCTGACAATATTATATTGTGCACAGACAAAAGAGCTATACAGTAGACAGGTAATTGAGGCAGGAGAAGTCTTTTCAGGGAATTGGACAACAAATGTAAATATGTGTTAACACATAATTAGCAAAGTGGAAAGGGGTACTGTCCCTAGAAAACTGACACTATGGTGTCTGGCAGAGGAAATGTCACACATTTACATTAGACCCTTTTGTCCATGTAAGGGAAATATCGGACCTACAAAAGACATGGTGTCTTGTAGAGAAAATATTGAATATGATGAGTGATGGTACATACCTTTTTGGCTTCAGGGCTAATAGGGGAAGAAAACGTATATTTTTCCCTACCTGTAACCCCTGCCTATAGGCCAGAAATCGATAATGGGAAAATTGTTGACAGCAGCCCTGTCATGTTTGGTCTCTGGGTAACGGTAAAATCCCAATAAAAATATGGCGATGATCTCGAACTTCTGTGTCCATCTGCAGAGGAGTTATTGCAAAAGTTGGGATTTTCATAAAATCCTGATGGGCTGAGGGCAACCCACAACCCGGCCCACGTGAAGTCTTCATGGGAGTGTGTGTCAGTGCAACTCAGGTGCTAATAAAAGATCAAGCCGAATTATGATCTGTATTCCTGTAGAGAGATACACATCGTGTATGCAAGAATACCGTTCACTGAATGGCCCCAAGCGAAGAGCTCTTCTTTGGCTAAGTTGAATCATCTCTGCAAGCAGTAAGTTCTTTTTGTTAATCCCTTTTATTTTCTGTAACTGTATATTTTGTATTGTTTTGTCACCTTTGTAAAAAATCTTTTGTATATTTTTTTTTATAAACACTGCCTTCTTTTGGATTAAACATAAATTTAATAGTTCTGTTCCTTTTGTTCTGTAAATTATGCATCAAAGCCATACGCTATCAGAAAGCAGGCCTCCAGTCAGCTTGTACAACATAACTGGTGGTGGCAGTGATCATATGGGGGTGTACACATATTTCTTGCATTGGAATTGGAAGTGTGTATACCATATGCTCACTGTTAGTTTCTGATAACCGGCCTATTAGTCGAGACAGCCTGCGGCCTCCTCCGTTAACCGTGTAATTGTCCGTATGATAGAGGGCAGTAGAGAGCTGTTCAACACAAATATCACAGAGGGTGGTTCCTCATGACTTTCCCAGGCTGCGACATCTTGACACAGTACATAAAAATCCAGTGACTTACAGGTGATTTCCTAGCAATAATTGTTCATTATACATTTTCTATTTGGTGTAGACAAGGAGTAATCAATCTTTTTTGTCTCAAGGGCCAAAATCTCATGTTGAATCACTTCCAAAGGCCACAATAAAATTTTTAGGGGCACTACCATCAGAAACATTTCCAACATATCAAAATTATCTGTCATAATGCTTGATAGTAGTCCAGAAAGTTTAACCAGCACTTTTGGAAATAAGAGGAGTCTTTTTACCCCTAATTTTCTTTTCGGTGAGAGGATGGCCATGCATGAATGTGCATTGTAAACTTATATGCCGTAAACGGCAATGTAGAGAACCACAAGTATAAATAACCACCTGTTAAATTCTGAATACATCTTTCTCCATTCTCCTGAAATGTACAGAGGCATGTAAAAGTTTGGGCACATCATGTCAAAACTACAGTTATTGTGAACAGTTAAACAAGTTAAAGATGAAATGATCTCTAAAAGGACTACAGTGTTACATCGCTCCGCCATACTCACCCGGCCTCCGCTCCCACGCCGCAGTCGGTCTCCGCTCCCACGCCGCAGCCTCTCTCCACCCGAAGGCCGCGGTGGTCACCTCAGACGGGCTCGCGACCGATGCCTTCCCTGCATGCTATGCGCATGCGCCATAGGCCGCGGCCGTGCCTCCCTCCTGCTTCTTATGCTCTGGCTGTGCCCTGACCCGGAAGCACCTTTGGACCAATGGCTGACCAGATGGGGCCTTATCAGGCCGCTTTCCCCTGAGGGAGGCGCCTGATCGTTGTGTTTCCTAGCACTCTGGCCTCGCTCCATCGTGTGCACTCTGCTCCTGCAGTTTGGTTCTCGGCTGCTCCCCGCAGCAGCTTCTCAGTCCTGCTACCCGTGTTCCTTGTTCTCTTCCGCAGTCCTGCCTCCAGTGCTCCTGCCGTCCTGCTCCAGTCTAGCCTCCAGTGTTCCTGCCGTCCTACTCCAGTCCTGCCTCCAGTACTCCTGCCGTCCTGCTCCAGTCCAGCCTCCAGTGTTCCTGCTGTCCTGCTCCAGTCCTGCCTCCAGTGCTCCTGCCGTCCTGCTCCAGTCCAGCCTCCAGTGTTCCTGCCGTCCTACTCCAGTCCTGCTTTCAGTGTTCCTGCCGTCCTACTCCAGTCCTGTCTCCAGTGTTCCTACTCCTGTCACTCTTTACTCCAATCTCAGTCTTACTCTGGTCCATCCTGAGCCACCCCTCTTGGTACCGGCTACCGTGGTACTGGAACCCCTGGGCCTGCTCCTAACAGTCCCTGTATAGGGGTCAGCTCCACCTGGCAGCTCGCATGGGGTCCCTCATTGCCATGGTCCAGAGGGTCCACTCCCGGAGTCTCCTGCTCCAGACCACCCATGCTAACAGTACGATCAGGCCATGGACTCCGCCGGTACTACGACTGCTACCCAGAAAGAGTTGCTATTCCTACGGGAGAATCAGGGGCGCATTATGTCATTCATGAAGTCGATGGACACCCGTTTGTCGGCCTTACAGGTGGCCGATCCTGGAAATGCCACTCGGCTGGCCAGTCTCCAACAGGATCTGGGTCAGCAGCAAGATACTCAAGCCCACATTTTGTCCTTCATGGCCTCCTTTGATAGTCGCTTGTTGGCCCTCCAGGCTGCCACTGCAGTGCCGACTCCTCCTCCCACGTCTACTGCTCTCCTGACGCCCCGCCTCACCAAGCCGCCTCATTTTACCGGGAATCCCAAGCTCTGTAGGGGGTTCTTAAATCAGTGTAGTCTCCACTTTGAATGGCTGCCGCAGCAATATCCTTCTGATCGGGCCAAAGTGGCCTTCATCATGTCCCATCTGGAGGGAGAGGCCCTCTCTTGGGTAAACCCGCTCTGGGAACGTGATGACCCGGTCGTCTCGAGTCTCCCGGTTTTCCTGGATACGTTTCATAAGGTTTTCGATGAGCCGTGTCGGTTAGCCTCTCTCACTGAGTCACTCTTTAACTTACACCAGGGCTCTCTCACGGTCGGACAGTACACTATTCGCTTTCGCACTATCTCCTCCGAGCTCGGCTGGAATAACGCGGCTTTGGTGGAGCATTCTGGCGCGGTCTTTCTAGTAGAATAAAGGATGAACTCGCAGGTCGAGATACCCCGTCCACCTTAGAGGACCTTATCTTGCTGGCTACCCGCATTGACCTGCGCTTCCTGGAGCGCATTCGGGAGTCAGCGAGAGACAGACGGCCCTCCAGGTCAGTTTCTCCTTTCACCCGGTCTGCCAGCTCCCGTTCGGTCGGGTCCTCTTCCTTCTCTTCGGGTGAGCCCATGCAGATAGACCGTCTCAGGGTGGCCGAGTTGCGTCAGAGAGCGACGGGCACAAGGTCTGTGCCTCTATTGCGGTGATTTGTAACACTATGTCTGCACCTGTCCTAAGAGACAGGGAAACGACTCCACCTAGGTCAGGTAAGAGAGGCCTCCCTAGGTGATGATGATCCCTCTCAACCCCTTGCGATTTCTGTGCTTTTGGTATCAGGAGGGAGGCGTGGGTCCGAGGTGGCCTACATGGATTCGGGCTCAGCAGGTAACTTCATTCGGCCGGAAGAGGTGGACAAATACCAAATTCCTGTAGCCACTCTAACCCAATTCAAATTGCCACCGTGGATGGCAAACCGCTACAGTTGACCGTCACCTTGGTCACTGAAGAAGTGGAGTTGCAAGTCGGAGCCTTACATCGAGAGAAGATAGCCTTTTTCGTTTTGCCTCACGCCATTCTACTCAGTCTTCCATGGTTAAGGACTCATCAGCCTGTTCTCGACTGGTCTTCTGGGGAGATACTCCGCTGGGGGCATCCGTGCCAAGCTCGCTGTCTGACTCCTGTCCGCCTGGCGGCCGCTCCTCGGTCACCTCCAGACCTCCCGGGTCTTCCTCCAGCTTACAGCTCCTACGCCGATGTTTTTGATAAGAAGGAAGCGGAGGCCCTTCCTCCACACCGCCCATTTGACTGCCCAATTGAACTTGTTCCCGGTTCAACCCCTGCAAGGGGCAGAATCTACCCTCTGTCTCCCGCAGAGACCACCGCCCTGTCAGAGTACGTCCGAGAGAACCTCGCCAAAGGCTTTATACGGAAATCCTCTTTGCCCGCGGGAGCCGGGTTCTTCTTCGTCAAAAAGAAGGACTGAACTCTACGGCCTTGCATTGACTATAGGGGCTTGAATGAGATTACCATCAAGAACAGGTATCCTCTTCCACTCATTCCGGAGCGGTTTGACCATCTCAGAGGGGCTCGGGTCTTTTCCAAGCTGGACCTCAGAGGAGCCTACAACCTGGTCCGTATCAGTGCAGGTGACGAGTGGAAGACCGCTTTCAACACTCGAGATGGCCATTACGAGTACCTGGTCATGCCCTTCAGTCTTTGCAATGCTCCTGCAGTCTTTCAAGAGTTCGTCAATGAGATCTTCCGGGATCTCTTGTACTCCTGTGTGGTCGTGTACTTAGACGACATCCTTGTCTTCTTGCCGGACCTCTCGTCCCACAGAAAGAGTGTCCGCCTGGTGCTTCAGCGTCTTCGGGAGAACCGCCTGTATGCGAAGATCGAGAAATATCTCTTTGAACAGACCTCTCTGCCGTTTCTGGGATTCATTATCTCTGACGCTGGTCTAAGGATGGATCCCGAGAAGTTGTCTGCCATCCTCAAATGGCCACGCCCCGTCAGATTAAAGGCGATACAACGATTCCTCGGGTTCGCCAACTATTACCGGCAATTTGTCTCCCACTTCTCCGCGATCACAAGACCCATTTCTGCGCTCACCCGTAAAGGGTCTACTTCCAAGGATTGGTCTCCTGAGGCAGAGGAGGCCTTTCTGACCCTAAAATGGGCTTTCTCCATGGCTCCGGTCCTGCATCGCCCTGAGAGCGGTCAACCTTTTGTACTCGAGGTGGACACTTCCTCGACGGGTGCCGGGGCGGTATTGTCCCAGAAAACCGCCTCCGGTCGCTTGCACCCTTGTGGCTTCTTCTCGAAGGCCTTTTCTCCATCCAAGTGTAACTACTCGATCGGCGACCGGGAACTTTTGGCCATCAAGATGGCCTTGGAGGAATGTCGCCACCTCCTGGAAGGAGCTGTCCATCCTTTTGTCATCTTCTTGGACCCCAAGAATCTGGCCTATCTCCAGTCTGCCCAGAGACTTAACCCTCGCCAGGCCAGATGGTCCCTATTTTTCGCCCGATTTGATTTCGAGCTCCGATTCCGTCCTGGCAACAAGAATTCCAAAGCCGACACCCTGTCCAGGGTCTTCCAGCCACACAAATCCACGAAAGAACCTTCGCACATCATTGATCCCACTAGGATCATCACCGTGGCTGCAGTGAAACAGCTTACTCCCCCACCTGGCAAGACGCTTGTGCCAGAGAATCTCAAGCAAAAGGTTCTTCTATGGGGGCACTCCCCAAACTGGCCGGCCATGCCGGAACTAAGAAGACCCTTGATCTTATCATGCGTCACTACTGGTGGCCCACGCTTCGCCAAGATGTACTCGACTTTGTGGCTTCTTGTCCATCCTGTGCAAGAAACAAAGTGCCACGGAGACCTCCGTCTGGCTTGTTGCTTCTGTTGCCCGTCCCTATAGTTCCTTGGGAAAACATCGCCATGGATTTCATCACCGACCTACCCTGCTCTGCGGGCTTCACAGTCATCCTGGTGGTGGATCGTTTTTCCAAGATGGCTCACTTCGTCCCTTTGCCCGGTCTTCTCTCAGCGCCAGAGCTGGCCAAAATCTTCATTCATCAAATCTTCAGACTTCACGGATTACCTCGACGCATTGTGTCTGACCGAGGGGTTCAGTTTACCTCCAAGTTCTGGCGTTCGCTTTGTAAGCTCATGAACGTTTCCCTCGACTTCTCCTCAGCCTACCATCCACAGTCCAACGGACAGGTACAGCGTACCAATCAGACGCTTATGGGGTACTTTCGGCACTTCTCCAGCGCCCACCAGAACGATTGGGTCAACTTACTCCCCTGGGCAGAGTTCGCTTATAACAACCATGCTGGTGAGTCTTTGGCCAAGTCTTTCATTGTTTTTGGCAAACATCCTGGTGTTCCTCTTCCGATAACTCCTGCCTCCGAGGTACCCGCGGCCAACGCTTTGTCCTCCGAGTTTTCCAAGATCTGGGCCGAGACCAACAAGTCAGTCAAGAATTCCGCTGATCGGATGAAGAATTTTGCCGACAAGAAGAGATTGGATCCTCCACCCTATCGTGTTGGGGACAATGTCTGGCTCTCATCCAAATTCATCCAGTTGAAACTGCCCTCCTACAAGTTGGGGCCACGCTACATCGGTCCGTTTGAAATTCTTGGACGTATCAACGAAGTCGCCTACAATTTGAGGTTGCCTGCTTCGCTCCGGGTCCTGAACACCTTCCATGTCTCTCTCCTGAAACCTGTGGTGCTGAATCGCTTCCATTCCTCGCTTGATCCTGGTCCTTAGCTGGTGGGTGCCGATGACGTTTTTGAAGTGCAGGACATTCTCACTGTGAAAAGGGTTAGAGGTAGGACTTACTTTCTTGTTGATTGGAAGGGTTTTGGTCCTGAGGAGAGATCCTGGGCGCCTCGGGAGAATATCAATGCTCCCCGTATCCTCAGGAGGTTTGTTGCTAACCTCCGTTGAGGGCGGCTTGGGGGGTACTGTTACACCGCTCCGCCATACTCACCCGGCCTCCGCTCCCACGCTGCAGTCAGTCTCCCCTCCCACGCCGCAGCCTCTCTCCACCCGAAGGCCGCGGCGGTCACCTGAGACCCAGAAGCACCTTTGGACCAATGGCTGACCAGATGGGGCCATATCAGGCCGCTTCCCCCTGAGGGAGGCGCCTGATCGTTGTGTTTCCTAGCACTCTGGCCTCGCTCCATCGTGTGCACTCTGCTCCTGCAGTTTCGTTCTCGGCTGCTCCCCGCAGCAGCTTCTCAGTCCTGCTAACCGTGTTCCTTGTTCTCTTCCGCAGTCCTGCCTCCAGTCCTCCTGCCGTCCTGTTCCAGTCCAGCCTCCAGTGTTCCTGCCGTCCTACTCCAGTCCTGCCTCCAGTACTCCTGCCGTCCTGCTCCAGTCCAGCCTCCAGTGTTCCTGCCGTCCTACTCCAGTCCAGCCTCCAGTGTTCCTGCCGTCCTACTCCAGTCCAGCCTCCAGTGTTCCTGCCGTCCTACTCCAGTCCAGCCTCCAGTGTTCCTGCCGTCCTACTCCAGTCCTGCCTCCAGTGTTCCTGCCGTCCTACTCCAGTCCTGCCTCCAGTGTTCCTGCTGTCCTACTCCAGTCCTGCCTCCAGTGCTCCTGCCGTCCTGCTCCAGTCCAGCCTCCAGTGTTCCTGCCGTCCTACTCCAGTCCTGCTTTCAGTGTTCCTGCCGTCCTACTCCAGTCCTGTCTCCAGTGTTCCTACTCCTGTCACTCTTTACTCCAGTCTCAGTCTTACTCTGGTCCATCCTGAGCCGCCCCTCTCGGTACCGGCTACCGTGGCACTCGAACCCCTGGGCCTGCTCCTAACGGTCCCTGTATAGGGGTCGGCTCCACCTGGCAGGTCGCCCGGGGTCCCTCGGTGCCACGGTCCGGAGGGTCCACACCCGGAGTCTCCTGCTCCAGACCACCCACGCTAACATACAGTTAAAGATAACGCATTTCCTTTGTATTTTAGGCAAATATACTGTATATCACAGAATCATAGAATGTTAGCATTTAAAGGAACCTCAAAGGTCATCGTGTCCGACCCCTGCTCAAAGACAGGATTAACTAAATCATCCAAGACAGATGTCTGTCCAGCCTCTGTTTTAAGACTTCCATTGAAGGAGAACTCACCAGCTTTCGTGTCAGCCTGTTCCACTCATTGATCACCCTCAATGTCAAAAAGTTTTTTCTAGTATCTAATCTGTACCTTCTCCCTTTCAGTTTTATTCCATTGCTTCTCCTGTTTCCATGTGCAAATGAAAATAATGATGATCCCTTTACACTGTGACTTCCATTCAAATATTTGTAGACAGCTGTTAAGTCTCCACTTAACCTTCTTTTTTGCAAGCTAAACATTTACAGATCCTTTATCCGTTCCTCGTAGGACATACTTTGTTGTGCTTACTATCCTGGTAGCTCTACTCTGAGCTAGCGCCAGTTTTTCAATGTCTTTTTATAAAATGTGGTGCCCAGAACTGGACACAGTATTCCAGATGAGGCCTGACCAACAAGGAGTACAGGGGGATAATTACTTCTCATAATCTAGTATACCCAAATATTTTTCACACATGCTGTTGCTTAGTTCTATTCATTCCATTTTATAGATGTAATTTTCGTTTTTCTTGCCCAGATGTAGAATCTTGCATTTCTCCATGTTAAATACCATTCTATTAGTTAGCTGCTCATTGCTCAAGCTTATCTAAATCCTTCTTTATCCTTTCTCTGTCTTCTCTAGTTTTAGCTATCCCTCCTAGCTTTTCATCATCTGCAAATTTGATTAGTTTACATTCAGTTCCCTGAAATGTAACACTTTTCCAAATTGCATGTGCAACTATTTAATACCACTCATCGAGTACGATCACTGAGCCAGTTTTATGAATCATTTTTTCTATAAGGATAGTATGAGATAGATTCTTTATCAAATGCTTTGCTGAAGTCGAGATATACTATATCTACGGTATTTCACTGATACACCCAGTCAGTGATTCCATCATAGAAAGAAATTATATTAGTCTGACATGACTTGTTTGGTACAAACTCATGCTGGCTCTGGCTAATTACTGTATTTTTATCCAAATACTTACATACATGAGTTTAATAGTTTGTTCAAATATCTTTCCTAGTATAGAAGTAAGGCTCACTGGCCTGTAAGTTCCTGGCTCCATCTTCTTTCCTTTTTTGAAGATGGGGACAACATTTGCCCTTCTCCAATCTTCTGGGATTTCTCCTGTTTTCCAGGATTTTTCAAAGATTCTGGCTTATGGTTCTGCAATTTCCTCTGCTAACTCTTTCAGTACCCAGGATGTAATTCATCTGGACAAGAATATTTAAATTAATTTAAATTAGCCAAGTGTTCCCTCACCATCTCCCTACTTTTGGATAGGGTGGATTCTTTTATTCCTTCAATGGCACCGTGTAGATCAGTTGATGTTACATTTGCTTTCTCAGAGAACACAGATGCAAAATAGGAATTTAAAAGTTTGGCCTTCTCAACATCTTTTTTGAGCACTTCACCCTTTTCATCCTATAAAAATCCTGTAGCATCTTTGACTTTTGTTTGCTTTTGACATACCCCCAAAATCCTTATATACTGTACATACTGTATATATGTCATTTTTTTGCATTTTAAAATTTACAAAAAGGAAAATGGTCTGATGCAAAAGTTTGGACAGTCTGCATGGCCAGTACCTAATAGCACCCCCTTTTTCAGGTATCACAGCTTGTAAATGCTTTTTGTAGCCAGTCAAGGGTCTTTTAATTCTTGTTTGATGTATTTTTATCCACTCCCATGCTTAATGGTAGGCGAGATGTTCTTTTCCTGAAATCTCATTTCCTGAAAATACATTTGATCATTGTGGCCAAAAAGTTTTATTTTCACTTCATTGGTCTAGATGACTTGTTTTCAAAATACACCAGACTTGTTTGATGTTGTTTTGCACACTTCTAATGCTGACGTTGTTGGTGAGGATGCAGGAAAGGTTTTCTTCTGATGACTCCTTCAATGAAGGCCATATTTGCGCAGATATCTCTGAATAGTAGAACAATGTACCAAAACTCCAGAGTCCACCAAATCTTTCTGAAAGTCTTTTGCCGTCAAGCGGGGGTTCTGATTTGCCTCTCTAGTAATCCTATGAGCAGCTCTCACTAAAATTTTGCTTGGGTTTCCAGGCTTTATCTTGACCTCCACTGTTGCTGTTAACTGCCATTTCTTAATTGCACTTAGAACCGAGGAAAGGGATACTTGAAAAAGCTTTGCTATCTTCTAAGAGTCTTCTCCTGCTTTGTGGACCTCCACCATTTTAATTTTCAGAGTGTTAGGCAGCTACTTAGAAGAACCCATAGCTGCAGTTTTTTTGGCACATGATTACAGGAAAGCTGGATTTTCATATAGCCGGAAACTTTGCATCACCAGGGGTTCTGTCCTCACTGAATGAGGCAGACGTCATTGCAGCTTATCCAGACAGCTAAACCACTTTACCAGGGTCTAATAAGTAGATTGTGATTGAATCTGTGCTTTTATTGAACTTGATATATTGGCGCAGTGAAACTGAAAACAATACAATGCCCCCTAATCAGTACAGGGTATAGTAGAAATACATATTATACATGTGCATGAATTTACAAGCTAGAACTGACCAGGGAGCAGGGTTTACTAAACCAGGCTAAAATAAGACAGAAATTAGCTACAGAAGCATGGGTACTTACCGGCGATGCAATCGCAAGGGGAGAGGAAAAGATGAAATCCTTCGTGAATACAGGCTGAAGGAAAATGGAGGAAAGTGGTGGGAAAGCTACCATAATACTTTGAAAAAGAAGGGAGGAGATTCAAACATGGAAATCGAAAACACAATGAAGATAAGACTGCGAATATGACACTGGTCACTAGAGGGAGCCAAAACACTGAAAACAAATAGAGTCTATGAAAAAATGCAAATTTCTCTATATTCTACTAGTAATTACTGCAAATATTAATGAACAGATAATCAGAGATTACAAATTGGATGTCGGAGACAACACTTGGTTTTTCCTAATGATATTAGTGAACAAGCTTTTATCCTAACAGTCTAATTAAGGTCTGAAACCTTGGTCAAATTTATCAGAGTACACAAATCTCCAAGAGTGGCAACACTTTTGCATCCGCTCCTTTTTCCTTTTTGTATTTTTTAAAATGTAAAAAATGACAATATATTTTCTTTTGCCTAAAATACAAAAGAAATGTGTCATTTTTAACTTTAGCCCCTTTTAGAGATCAATTCATCTTCAATGTCCTTAACTGTTCACAATATCAGTAATTTTGATCAGAAGGTGCCCAATCTTTTACATGCCACTGTATAGGGACACACAAAGACTCTGTTACACCTCTTATCTTTGTTATAGAAACTACATGCGAACATCCACACAAAGACAAGCATTACTGTGACCAAGCTGTGGTATAATGGATCTCAGGTGGCCCCTGTGCACAGGTTGGGCATCCATAGTGTAGACCGCCATGCTAACTTCTACCACAGATGATCTTTACAGAATAAAATGTACAAACATCTTTGCTTGATTGTTTTCCCAACACCCTTTCACTTTTCCTAACCTTTACACAAACTAAATAGTGGTATAACATTCAGAAGTGATATAGATAGTAATTATGCCCTCTATTGTGCTCCACACAATAATATTGACCCTTTTTGTGTCCTACAAAGTAATATTACCCCTCTCTGTGCCTTTACACATTAGCAGTACTCTCCATATCATAATAGTGCATAGCCTTGTACCTATGTGGCGTCCCTGCGGGTCCAGTAGCCACAGAGGTACTGCACCTCATCCAGAGGTGTGGTATTCCACGACCTGGTAAGGTGGAGGCACCTGACCAGACTCCAATACCCACATTCCACACACACGTAGCATAGCAGGGCACCCTTTATGGCCCCTGCTTGGAACACGAAGAGTGCTGGGAGGTGGGCGGAGCTTAGGAAAATAGCGGGAGATTTGTAGTCAGTTGGTGAGTTTCCTCAGAGGTAGGGGAAGTGACAGGATGTGTTTGGAGCAGCTCCTGTCAGGAGGAGCTGCTGGACTGATTGGCTTTGAAGGAAAGCTCCCTGAAGGAAAGAGTGGTTCTTCTAGAGGCACAGGTGGAGAGTGCTCCCCGTGGGGGCTCATCCTATGCTGACAGCCATCAGGTGGGGGGAGATTCCAGGTCACAGAAGGGTCTCAGCTAGAGTTGAGCGAAACAGGTCGGTCAGATTCAAAAATCGCCGACATTCGCCGAAGTCGGGTTTCGCCGATCGAAACCCGACCCTAGCGTGAGGTCAGCCATGAGGTCACCGATCAGCGCACCAAAGTCACGTTTCAAATTATGCTTTCAGTGCCTTTTCTCAGCCAATGATGGAGGACGCGCACTGTGGGCAACGCGATGACATGCGTAGCGGCCAGCACCATCTTAGAGAAGGGCATTGAAGTGATTGGCTGGCTTTGTGTGGCATCACAGTGGGTATAAAAGGCTGTGAACGCCGACCGCCATCTTACTTCTGCCAATCTTACAATAGGGAGAGGTGCTGCTACTGATTCTGAACAGGGAGAGCGTTAGGCAGGGAAGAAGAAAAAAAAAACTGCTTCTGTTGATAGCGCTTTTCACTGTACAGTTAGTGTGCAGTGAAAGGGGAGGATTTTTGTTGTGTGCAGCAGCGCTGGTGTTGATTAGGCTGCCTTTTAAGGCTACCTGCTAGCAGCATTGCTGTGTGCACACTGCTGTTCAAAATGCTTTTTTCAAAGCACTCCATATTTTATTATTTTGTCCTGGTGAGTTACTGAGCGTTCATTTTTTCACACACCGTCTAGCAGTGCACGCTCCTCACACACTACCGTATACTGGCTGGTATCACAGACAAATTGAAGCTGTGTGTGACTCTGTAAGAAAAAGTCGAGGAGTTTGTCCGTTTTTCCAGACCTACACCTTATAGTTGTGCCCGTTTTTCAAACAGTTTCGTATATCTGCTGTTTCATAACGGTCAAAACTAGACAGAGACAGCATGTGTCAGTCCGTATACAAATACACGGAGCTTGACAATTTTCCATACAGACACCATCTAGCGATGTACGCTCCTCACACACTACTGTGTACTGGCTGGTATCACGGACAAATAGAAGCTATGTGGGTGTGACTCTGGAGGAAAAAGCCAAGGAGTTTGTCCATTTTTCCAGACCTACACCTTAGAGTCGTGTCCGTTTTTCAAACAGTTTCGTATATCTGCTGTTTGATAACGGTCAAAACTAGACAGAGACAGCGTGTGTCAGTCCGTATACAAATACTCGGAGCTTGACAATTTTACATATATACACCGTACAGCGTTGTACGCTCCTCACACACTACCGTGTACCGCCTTCTAGCACGGACAAATAGAAGCTACCTGTGTGTGACTCTGGAAAAAAAAGCCAAGAAGGTTTTCCATTTTTCCAGACCTACACCTTAGAGTCCTGTCCGTTTTTCAAACAGTTTCATATATCTGCTGTTTGATAACGGTCAAAACTAGACAGAGACAGCATGTGTCAGTCCGTATACAAATACACGGAGCTTGACAATTTTACATACACACATCGTATAGAGCTGTCCAATTCTCCAACAGTATTGTACATCTGCTGTTCACATTACAGTCACTTTTATACCTAGTCAGCGTGTGTGTGTGACACTGTAAATACATATACGGAGATTGTTAGTTGCACAAAAAATGTATACAGCTGTACACTTCTGATACAGTTCCGTACAGCTGCTTGTTGGATTACAGTCCAATACATACTGTGGGAGCGTCTGTGACTAACATAATATATACGTTTATTTAATTTGTTTAATACACCTTACACAGCTGGACGCTCCTGATACAGTACCATCTCTCTGCTGGTATTTTTGGTACATTTTCCCAAACATGAGGAAGTATGGTGGAAGAGGCTGCGGACGTGGGCAGGGGGGCGCAGCTGGTACTGATGGTGGTGGTGCATCGGCTGCTTCTGGCAAAAGCGCAACAACAGCTAAGGCAGGAGGTGTTGAGCCTGTGTCATCCTCTGGCCCAAAAAGGCCTGTAAGGTTGCCTTTTCTTGGAGTAGGAAAAATGCTTTTAAAGCCGGAGCATCAGGAACAGGTTTTGGCGTACATTGCCGAAACAGCCACCAGCTCTATTGCCTCCTCTTCTGAACGGTCGAAACCTGCAAGCACGGAGTCGTCAGTGCAGGGTCCTGGTCATAAAAACCCCTTTCCTTGTGTCCTTCACCCCCACCAAAAGTTAAGGATGCGACAGCCCACACTTCGGATTACTCTATGGAGCTCTTTTCACATACCATGCCTGGGTTATCCAGTCAACTCCTGAATTCCCCAGTCCAAGATGAATCTTACATGGAGTGCACTGATGCACAGCCACTGCTAGATGATTCTGCTGGTACATTGACCCACAGCACTACATTGCCCTTGCAGTCTATTGAGCCAGAATATGACCCTGATTAAACCCAGGTGCCCCTTCCCGCATACTATACCACCTTACACGGTGACACAGAGGAAGGTAAAGAGGAAGGTGCAGATGACTTTGAAGAGGAGGTGATGGATGACCCAGTTCTCGACCCGGATTGGCATCCATTGGGGGAGGAGGGTGGCGCTGGCAATAGTTCAGATAAGGAGAAGGATCCGCTGCAGGCATTGACATCGCAGCAGCGGTTATCTAGGAGGCCCGTAGCTGTCCTAAAACGTGGAACAAAAACTAAAAGAGTTGCAGGACAGCTTGACCAGACGGTCAACTTAGCACAGCGTGCAAGGCCAGAAAATGTTTACTATAGTAGGAAGTGTGCAGGGTGGCACTACTTTGTCCAAAATCCTACTGATGAGGCAAAGGTTACCTGTAAGAAGTGCGGAAGGACCTTTAGCCGAGGTAAACAACTCAGAAATTTGAATACCAGTTGCATGCTTAGACATTTAATCAACATGCACTTGCAAGCGTGGACGGACTACAAAACCTCAGGTAGCACATGTGCACCTGCTCCGACTGAAGGTAGCCAACAACGCTCCATCGCTACCCCCACTGTAAGACCACCGCCACTATTAAGCATACCACCAGCACTAAATGTGGAGGTGTCGTCGCAAGGCCAAAGCACTCAGGGAATCACAATGGTTTTGCAACACAACACTGAATCTAGGCCATCACCACCAATACCATAACCAACCCCCTCTCACTCCATCCAGTCCACCGCTACTTCCCCCATATGCAGCTCTCCAGTCCAGCTCACCCTACCAGATTCTCTGAGTAGGACAAGAAAGTACTCATGTTCTCATCCGCGTACACTGTGTTTGAACGCCTACATTGCCAAACTAATCTCATTAGAGATGATGCCCTACAGTTTGGTTGAAAGCAAAGCTTTCTGCGACCTCATGGCCTATGCTGTCCCACGCTATGACCTACCCAGTCGGCACTTCTTTTCTCAAAAAGCCATCCCTGCCCTCCACAGACATGTGAAAGACCGCATTGTCCATGCACTAAAACAGTCAGTGAGTAGAAAGGTGCACCTCACAACAGATGCATGGACCAGTAGGCATGGCCAGGGCCGTTACGTGTCCATTACTGCGCACTTGGTTAATGTGGTGGATGCAGACTCCACTGGGGACAGCGGCGGTGGAACAGTTCTGCCTAGCCCACGGTATAGGAAACAGTTGGCTGTAGGCTTTCGCTCCTCCTCCTCATCTATCAGCGAAAGCTCATCCACAGAGCGCAGTCGCACGAGCACTCCATCCGCAGCTGGCAGTGTTGCACACGAGGTGTCCCACTATCGAACAGCTAGTGGTAAGCGTCAGCAGGCTGTGTTAAAGATGATGTATTTGGGCGACAACAGAAACACCGCGGAGGTACTGGCCGACTACTTGCAGCGACAAACAGAGTCATGACTGGGCAGTCTACATCTTGAGGCAGGCATGGTAGTCAGTGATAACGGCCGTAATTTTGTGGCAGCCATAGCCTGTGCAAAACTCACACACATACCTTGCCTGGCTCACACTTTGAACCTGGTGGTGCAGTTCTTCCTTAATAATTATCCGGAGTTAACATCCCTGCTCCATAAGGTGCGAAGACTGTGCTTGCACATCCGTTGCTCGGCCGTACACTCCAGTCGTATGCAGAAGCTGCAGCGATTGCTCCACCTCCCCAAGCACCGCCTAATCATAGACGTTGCAACAAGGTGGAACTCCACCCTGCACATGGTAGAGAGGCTGTGCAAACAGAGGCAGGCTGTAATAGATTTGTGGGAGGATACACGGGCAGGCAGTTTGAGGAAAGACATGGAATTGTCGGGTGTGCAGTGGTCAAAGCTGAAAGACCTCTAAAGTCCTTCAGTGTTTTGAGGAATGCACATGGCTGGTAAGCGCAGACGATGCCATCATAAGCATGAGCATCCCACTTATGCATCTGCTCATGCAAAGTTTGATGCACATTAAGGATCAGGCGTCTGCAGCGGAGGAGGAGGAGGGAAGCCTTGATGACAGTCAGCCATTGTCTGGTCAGGGAACTGTCCTGGACGAGGTGGAGGAAGAAGAGGAAGAGGAGGAGGATGAGGATGAGGAGGATGATTTTTTTGGGCAGGAGGATATTTCTCAGGGGACAAGAGAAAATGTTGGCGTTCCAAGGTCAGGTACAGTGTTTGTGCGTGACTGTAGGGATGTGGATTTGCCAGAAACTGCTCCTCCACCCACCACGGGCAGTGCATCATTGACACCTGGAACATTGTCCCACATGTGCGATTATGCCTTGCGGATCCTAAAAAGGGACCCCCATATTGCCAAAATGATGAGGGATGACGACTACTGGCAGGCCAGCATCCTCGATCCACGCTACAAAGGCAAATTACACAACATCATGCCACAGGAGAACCTAGAGATAATATTGGCAAACAAACAAGCAACTCTGGTAAACCATTTGTTTGAGGCTTTCCCAGCACACAGCAGTGGTGCTGGTTCTCCCACGAGCCGTAGTGGGCACAATGGAAGAGGTGTTCGTGGTGCACACAGCAGAAGTGGCGTTGGAGACAGGGATTTAATGACCATGTTGTGGAATGATTTCTCAAGTGCCGCTCACACGACTGCTAATACTGCATCGATTAAAAGTGACAGGAGGCAGCAGTTGTCAACTATGATTACAAACTACTTTTCCTCCCATATCAATGTTCTCCCTCACAGGTCATTCCCCTTTGACTATTGGGCCTCTAAACTGGACGCCTGGCCTGAATTGGCACAATATATCTTACAGGAGCTCGCTTGCCCTGCTGCTGGTGTGTTATCTGAAAGAGTCTTCAGTGCTGCTGGATCAATCCTGACAGAAAAAAGGACCCATCTGTTGACCCAAAATGTTGATGATCTAACCTTCATTAAAATGAACCATGCATGGGTTTCAAAGGATTTTGTCCCACCTTCCCCTGATGACACATAGGTTACCAGAAAAGTGCCTCGGTTTTTTCCTCCTCTTCCTCGGACTTGCCCAATTACGCCCTTTGCAGCAGCTGAATGTCCAGCCAACACATCAACATATGCCAATTTTTAAACCTCCCTAACTGGGATGCCCCACCCCTCCCCCAACGGCTGGGGTCAAGACCTGGGGCACCCGCGCAAGTGCCGTGGCTCTGAACAGGTGGATGGACCCACTGATGGCCGACAGCAATGGCACAGGGCCCCTCATAGTACAATACAGTGTCTCAGACGGTGGGAGGGCCCACTTGCCGTCAGACACACCAGCGTACTATGAGGGGCCCTGTGCCAGTACCGTCGACCACGATTGTTCCCCCCTGCTTGGCCATGGCCACAGCACTTGCAAGTTGCAATATTTACCTCTCCCTACTCCACCGCTGTGTAGTCTGGGCAGTTAAATCCTTCACAGGGACGGCCACTAGAAATTTGGTGTATTGATCAATGATAGTTAAGATGTACAGTAGCTATGGCCTGTCCTGCTGGCCTCTACCTTCAGATGATCAATGGCTACCATTTGATATGGACGTCAACTTACAAGCGGAAAAATATGCAAAACACAAGCCGCGGAGACTCCATCACATGTTTCTTAACGCAAGCAATGACTAGTCAGGTCTTTCCCCGGGAAGGAACAACAACGGGAATGGCAGTCTCCAATGAAGGAAACCACCTATGCCAAAACATGGTATCCATCCACAGACAGCTGTTTCGGGGTATTGCCCCTCATCAGTATGGAGTAGGAAACTGGCCAGTAGGAGCAATGCCTAGTAGAAGACTGTGAAAAATGAGGATGAATGAACTCTTGGAGATCAACAACCAACACTGCGGAGACACCATCAAATGTTTCTCAATGCAGTGATTCTAGAGCAATGCCCCCTTCCCTTATGGGAAGTATGTAAAAATATGCAAAACACAAGCCGCGGAGACACCATCACATGTTTCTCAACGCAAGCAATGACTAGTCAGGTCTTTCCCCGGGAAGGAACAACCACGGGAAGGGCAGTCTCCAATGAAGGAATCCACCTATGCCAAAACATGGTATCCATCCACAGACAGCTGTTTCTGGGTATTGCCCCTCATCAGTGTGGAGTAAGAAACTGGCCAGTAGGAGCAATGCATAGTAGAAGACTGTGAAAAATGAGGATGAATGAACTCATGGAGATCAACATCCAACACTGCGGAGACACCATCACATGTTTCTCAACGCAGTGATTCTAGAGCAATGCCCCCATCCCTTATGGGAAATATGTAAAAAAATGCAAAACACAAGCCGCGGAGACACCATCACATGTTTCTCAACGCAAGCAAAGACTAGTCAGGTCTTTCCCCGGGAAGGAACAACCACGGGAATGGCAGTCTCCAATGAAGGAAACCACCTATGCCAAAACATGGTATCCATCCACAGACGGGGTATACCCCGAAACAGCTGTCTGTGGATGGATACCATGTTTTGACATAGGTGGCAATACCCTCTCATGCCAATCCAATAGAATCGCCTACAGCCTGTGGTTTCTGTCCTTTGCACTCCAAAATGACCAGACACATCATGATAGGCAGTGAGGACTATGGGTACATCTCTCCCTGTGATCACAATTTGATGGAGATGAGTAACGGTGATGTCATCCACGCTACTGCGATAAAGCAATCCTTTCTTCACAAAGAACCTTTTTCGCTTTCTCCACAGACACAGTAATTGAGGGTCTGCATCGCCTCTGCAACAACTACCAGGAGGTTTTCCCACGATGAGTAATTCCAAAATTTCTGCTAACACTGGACTTTGCGTCTATACTTGTATCCATGTAGTTTCCAGTAGCGGAGTTTCTGGACTGGCTTACTGAGATTGAAATATATACGAAGATTTAAAAGAACCACAACACTGTATACTGGTGTACGCTATGAATACCTTTCCCTTTTTCTACTTTAATTCTGGTGTAATACATAGTGAGCCTGTGAGTGTCTGACTCCAGAAGTATAGACAGAAATTTCTCCCTACACTGGACACACCTGGTATGTGCTGATACAGTACCTTGTTTCAAAAATTTGTATTAAGGTATCATCTGTAGGATAACCAACTGTGGGGGGGACCCTCTTCTTGCCGCAGACAAACACGAGACTGAGACAGAGTTTGTATTGAACAGGTCCGCTTTTAGTGCCCATCCTTCTGTCGACAACAGCAATTCACCACAGCCATTTTACATTTCTCTGTACACAGGCCCCGATACCTTCATTTCCTTTGTAACTATAATCGTGGCGTCCTCTGTGGCTCTTCCACTGTGGCTGGCCTAGGCCCAACTACCACAGCACTGCACCAGTCTGAGCACACCGTCTGTATGATAGTCCCAGGCCGTCTTCGTCTGCAGCTACTGTCCTCTGGGCCACCCCCCCGTGACTGCCTCAACTGTCAGTCCTCTCTGGAGCCTTTCCACTGTCTCTATTTCCTCAGCAGAACTTCCTCTTTACTGTGCTCCCTTCGCTGACTGACTCTTCCAGAACCTTCCCTCAGCCTTTTATACTTCCAGTTCTGATAACTCCGCCCACCATCACCTAACAGTTTCTCTGACCAATGGCAGTTATTCAGTTCCACTCCTACACTCTCCACTGCCCTTCAATGGGCAAGCTAAAACACTGCACCCTTTCTCTTTATCTTAGCGGTTTCACACCTACACTGCGCTACACCTCTGCTTCTCACTACAGGCTGGTTTGTCTGTCAGTCCACCTTCCCTACATCATCCATAGTGAGTGAGCGTGTGTGGGTTACGCCTTCTATATATATGGTGAATCGGAGAAACAAATTTTTACACTATACTCAATACAGGTTGTATCTTGTTATACAGTATCTTTGTTCGACATTTAGCATTACGGTCAAATCCATACTGTGTAAGCATCTGAGAGTGACTACGGGACTATTTATACGGAGATTTCAATTGTACCCTAAAAAATATATAGCGAGCCAGGTTTGAAGTACGTAAAAAATCTTTTTCTTTATTTCAAACATAGATTAAAAATATTTATCCATAGCAGCATATTATGAATATAGGCAGAGATGGGAAAAATTACTGCTGTAAAGCGCACGGCAAGACGCGTTTCGGCTAAACCTTTATCATTATCATAATTATCATTGTTCTAAAAAATATATACTTGCTATCTTGTTATCCAGGACCTTTATTACAACATTTTTTATTATGGTCAAAACCAAACTGAGTGAGTGTCTGAGGGTGACTATGGAAATATATACCGATATTTTCAATTTGGCCAACACTGTATACAGCAGAATGCTTCTGATACAGTAACCTTTTTAGCTATTTAGATTCTGGTGTAATCCATAATGAGCCTGTAAACGTCTGTCTGTTACTCCGGCAATATATTTGGAACTTTAAGATTACCCCAACACTGTATACAGCTGTACGCTTGTGTTACATAACCTATTTACAGCTTTTCATATTCTTGTGTAATCCATACTGGGCCTGAGAGTGTTTGTGTCTGCCTCCTGAAATGTATATGGAGAATCAGAATGTTTACACTATACTATATATACCTTGTATGTGGGGATACTGTACCCTTTTTGAACTTGTTATTTTATTGGGTAATCCATCCTGAGCCTGTGAGCGTCTGTGTATGCCTCATGAAATATATACGGAGATTTACTGTTATCCATAGACTGTATAGAGCTGTACGCTTCTGATACAGTACCATATATCTGCTGGTATTTTGGGTCCATTTTCCAAAACATGAGGAAGTATGGTGGAAGAGGACGTGGATGGGGGTGTGGAGGGCCACCTGGTACTGATGGTGGTGGTGCATCTGCTGGTAGTGCCAAAAACACAATAGCAGCTAAGGCAGGAGATGTTGAGCCAGCGTCATGGTGTAGCTCTGGAAGTAAGGCTCCCTTTTCTGGGAGTAGGTAGACTGCTTTTAAAGCCGGAGTATCAGGAACTGTTTGTGGCTTACATTGCTGAAACAGCCTCCAGCTCCATCGCCTCCTCTTCTGAAGTTGCAAAAAAGGCAAGCACTGAGTCGTAACTGCAGGCTTCTGGTCAGGAGCAACCCCTTTCCTTGTGTCCTTCACCCACACCAAAAGTGAAGGATGTGGAAGTACACACCTCAGATTACTCCATAGAGCTCTTTCACATACCATGCCTAGGTTAATTAAAAATAGGACCCATCATGTACTGGAGCAATGTAAATAGGGCAGATCAGACACTGGAGCAGCGTCTAAGGGGCATACTATACACTGGAGCATTACAAATGGGGCCCATTATATTTGGAGCATTATTAGGGCCCATGAGGCCCATCATGTACTTGGGCAATGTAAATGGGGCAGATCAGACACTGGAGCAGCATCTAAGGGGCACATTATACACTGGACCATTACAAATGGGGCCCATTATATATGGAGCATTACAAATGGGGCCCAGTATATATGGAGCATTATTGGAGCCCATGATACACTGGAGCATCATCCATGAGGCCCATCATGTACTGGAGCATTGTAAATGGGACAGATCAGACACTGGAGCAGCATCTAAGGGGCACATTATACACTGGAGCATTACAAATGGGGCCCATTATATATGGAGCATTATGTGGGGCTCATCATATACTGTATGGAACATTATATGTGACTAATTATTTGGTATGGAGAAATATATGGGGCTCATTATTCTGCATGGCGCACAATGTGGTGGCCATAACACTGTATGGAGTAATATACTGTCCTGTTTTTGATGTATTGTACAATTTAAAATAGATCAGTCATGTCATGTAAGCAGTGAAGTATGTGTCATTGTACTATACCTTTATTTCTGTGGCGTATCGGAGCATCATGAGTTGTGGTATGTGTTAAAGGGGCGCACTGACACTCTTTGGCCCAGGGCACACGAAAACCTGGAGCCAGCCCAACCCCCCCACAACTTTAGCCAAATAACCCCCAGTTTTCAATGCGTAACTATTATTAGGAAGTAAATTAAGGTTGACAAGCTTCAGTTATAAGAATTGATGCTTTTGGCATTGAAATGGGCACATTAGGTGTGTTTACTGTCTTCCACTCCCTGCCAACTTTGCTTCCCCATTGACTTGCATTGGGTTTCGTGTTTCAGTCGACCTCCGACTTTTCCCTATAGTCGGCCGATTTCGTTAGACCCAAATTTTGTGAAAGTCGGGTTTCATGAAACCCGACTCGAACCGAAAAAAGGGAAAGTCGCTCATCTCTAGTCTCAGCCCCTAGCCTAGTGGAGTGTACATCGAGACTTAACTAGCAAGCTGACAGCTGTGGCTACTTTATGGGCCACAGCGAATTACCACAGTTATCTTCCCCAGAAAGGCAGCCACATAGGATCAAAGAAACACCTGAGTCATGTTATCCGACAGGATCTGCGGCAGCTGACCTGTGACACTGACTGTGAGATGCTGAAGGAAGGAAAGTATCAGGTAGCATTGTGGAGATGGCCAGGGAAGGTACAAACTGACATGGAGTGCCGGAAGGGTGTACTTTATTTTGCCTGGGAGTTGACTGGATCCCCTTGCCTGGAGGACTCAGCACTGGAGTTGAGCGAAACGGGTCGAAAAATTTCAAAAGTCGCCGACTTTTGGCAAAGTCGGCTTCATGACACGAAACCCGACCCTAGGATGAGGTCGGCCACGAGGTCGGCGACTTACGCGCCAAAGTCGCGTTTCAAAAGTTTGTTTTGCGCTCTTTTTCAGCCAATCAGGATCCACGGACACTGTGGGCAACGTGATGACATAGGCAGGGGTCACCACCATCTTTCAGAAGGGCATGCAAGTGATTGGCTTGCTTTGGTGGGCGTCACAGGGGGTATAAAAGGGCGTGCACGCCGACCGCCATCTTACTTCTGCCGATCTCAGTATAGGGAGAGGTTGCTGCTGATTCTGTAGGGAGAGCGTTAGGCAGGGAAGAAGACAAAAAAACTGCTTCTGCTGCTAGCGATTTGGCCTGCACAACACACCAGTCACTGTGTGTGCAGTGCAAGGGGAGGCTATATAGTGGTGTATCAGTGGTGTTGGTTGTTGGGCTGCCTTCTAAGGCTTCCTGACATTCCTGCATTGCTGTTTACCCACTGCTCCGCAAACTGCTTTTTTAAAAGCAATCCCAATTTTTTTTTTTTTGTCCTGCTGAGAAGAAAAAAAAACTGCTTCTGCTGCTAGCGATTTGGCCTGTACAACACACCAGTCACTGTGTGTGCAGTGCAAGGGGAGGCTATATAGTGGTGTATCAGTGGTGTTGGTTGTTGGGCTGCCTTCTAAGGCTTCCTGACATTCCTGCATTGCTGTTTACCCACTGCTCCGCAAACTGCTTTTTTAAAAGCAATCCCAATTTTTTTTTTTGTCCTGCTGAGAAGAAAAAAAAACTGCTTCTGCTGCTAGCGATTTGGCCTGTACAACACACCAGTCACTGTGTGTGCAGTGCAAGGGGAGGCTATATAGTGGTGTATCAGTGGTGTTGGTTGTTGGGCTGCCTTCTAAGGCTTCCTGACATTCCTGCATTGCTGTTTACCCACTGCTCCACAAACTGCTTTTTTAAAAGCAATCCCAATTTTTTTTTTTTGTCCTGCTGAGAAGAAAAAAAAACTGCTTCTGCTGCTAGCAATTTGGCCTGTACAACACACCAGTCACTGTGTGTGCAGTGCAAGGGGAGGCTATATAGTGGTGTATCAGTGGTGTTGGTTGTTGGGCTGCCTTCTAAGGCTTCCTGACATTCCTGCATTGCTGTTTACCCACTGCTCCGCAAACTGCTTTTTTAAAAGCAATCCCAATTTTTTTTTTTGTCCTGCTGAGAAGAAAAAAAAACTGCTTCTGCTGCTAGCGATTTGGCCTGTACAACACACCAGTCACTGTGTGTGCAGTGCAAGGGGAGGCTATATTGTGGTGTATCAGTGGTGTTGGTTGTTGGGCTGCCTTTTAAGGCTTCCTGACAGGCTGGCATTGCTGTTTACCCACTGCTCTGCAAACTGCTTTTTTAAAAGCAATCCAATCTCCCTTATCCTCTAGTCACTTTTGTCACAGCTGTGCCATCGAGCCTGTGACATAGCGCTCAGATATCAGTGGCTCTCACACAATCCAAAAGTGTCCAGTGTCCACAATTGTGTGCAGAAATTCAAAATCTCCCTTATCCTCTAGTCACTTTGGTCACAGCTGTGCCATCGAGCCTGTCACATAGCGCTCAGATATTCATTGGGCCTCACACAATCCAAAAGTGTCCAGTGTCCACAAGTGTGTGCAGAAATTCAAAATCTCCCTTATCCTCTCGTCACTTTTGTCACAGCTGTGCCATCGAGCCTGTGACATAGCGCTCAGATATCAGTGGGCCTCACACAATCCAAAAGTGTCCAGTGTCCACAAGTGTCTGCAGAAATTCAAAATCTCCCCTGTCCTATAGACACCTTGTACCTTGTTTTACATTACTATATAGTTTGTTGGATTTTGTCTACATTTCTACCAAAAATGAGGAAGGCTGGTGGAAGAGGCCGTGGAATTGGGCGGGGGTTGGCAGCTGGTAATGATGGTGTTGGTGGTGGATCTGATGGTAGTGGCAAGAGCAAAATAGGACCGAATGCAGGAGGTGTTGAGCCTGCGTCATCGTCTGGCTACATAAGGCCTCGAACGCTTAGTTTTCTAGGAGTTGGCAAACCGCTTTTAAAGCCAGAGCATCAGGAAAAAGTTTTGTCTTACATTGCTGACTCAGCCTCCAGCTCTATCGCCTCCTCTTCTTCAGTTGTAAAAAGTAAAAGCACTGAGTCGTCATTGGAGGCTCATGTTCATGAACCACACCTTTCCTTGTGTCCTTCACCCCAACCAAGATTGAAGGATGACGCAGGCCATACTACTGATTACTCCATGGAGCTGTTTTCACATACAATGCCTGGATTATCAAGTCAAATGGTGAATTACCCAGGCCAAGATGAATCTGACATGGAGTGCACTGATGCACAGCCGCTGATGGATGATTCTGCTGGTACATTCACTCAGAGCACTACATTGTCCTCGCAGTGTACAGAGCCAGATTCTGACCCTGATGAGACTCAGGTGCCCCTTCCCGCACACTATACCACCATACACGGTGACACAGAGGAAGGTGCACATGACATAGAAGAGGAGGTGATGGATGACCCAGTTGTTGACCCAGATTGGCATCCATTGGGGGAAGAGGGTGCTGCTTCCAATAGCTCAGATGAGGAGCATCCACAGCAGACATCGACATCGCAACAGCTGTTATCTGGCAGGCCCGGAGCACTCCAAAGACAGGTTCCAAACATCAAAAGAGTTGCTGGACAGCTTGTCCAGAGGGTCAAAAGATCACAGCGTGCTAGGCCGCAAAATGTCTGCCAAAGTAGGAAGACTGCAGTGTGGCACTTTTTTGACCAAAATCCTCATGATCAGGCCAAGGTTATCTGTAAGAAGTGCGCAAAGACCTTTAGCCGAGGGAAAAATCTGAAAAATTTGAATACCAGTTGCATGCTTAGACATTTAACCAGCATGCACTTGCAAGCGTGGACACAACACCAAACCTCAAGTGCCACATGTGCAACTGATCACAACGAAGGTAGTCAGCAACGCTACATTGTTTCCCCCACTGTAAGCCCACCGGTTAGCACAGCAGCAAATGTTGAGGTGTCGTTGCAAGGCCACAGCAGTCAGGGAATCCCACTGTTATATCAACGAAAGTCTGATTCTAGGCCATCAGAAAGAACACCAACTCCATCACCATCATCAACCCTCTCTCAGTCCGCCCTGTCCACCGCTACTTCCACCATATGCAGCTCTCAAGTCCAGCTCACCCTCCCAGACACTATGAGTAGGTCAAGAAAGTACTCAGTCTCTCATCCGCGTACACTGGGTTTGAACGCCCACATTGCCAAACTAATCTCGTTTGAGATGATGCCCTTTCGGTTGGTGGAAAGCACAGCTTTCCGCGAACTCATGACCTATGCAGTACCACGCTATGACCTACCCAGTCGCCACTTCTTCTCTCGCAAAGCCATCCCAGCCCTCCACCATCATGTGAAAGACCGCATTGTCCATGCACTCAAGCAGTCAGTGAGCGGAAAGGTGCACCTCACAACTGATGCATGGCCCAGTCGGCATGGCCAGGGCCGTTACGTGTCCATCACTGTGCACTGGGTTAATGTGGTCGATGCAGGGTTCACAGGGGACAGCGGTGGTGGGACAGTGCTGCCTAGCCCACGGTATAGGAAACAGTTGGCTGTAGGCGTTCGACCCTCCTCCTCCTCCTCCTCCAGAAGCGAAAGCTCGTCCACAGAGCGCAGTCGTACGAGCACTCCATCTGCAGCTGCCACTGTTGCACACGATGTGTCCCCCTATCGAGCAGCTAGTGGAAAGCGTCAGCAGGCTGTGTTGCAGATGATGTGTTTGGGCAACAGACACACCGCCGAGGTGCTGGCCGAGTACTTGAAGCGACAAACTGAGTCATGGCTGGGCAGTGTACATCTTGAGGCAGGCAAGGTAGTTAGTGATAACGGCCGTAATTTTGTGGCAGCCATAGCCCTTTCAAAACTCAGCCATATACCTTGCTTGGCTCACACCTTGAACCTGGTGGTGCAGTGCTTCCCCAAAAATTATCCGGAGTTAACAGCCCTGCTCCAGCAGGTGCGAAGACTGTGCGCGCACATCCGCCGGTCGCCTGTACACTCCGTTCGTATGCAGAAGCTGCAGTGATTGCTCCACCTTCCCAACCACCGCCTCATTATCGACATTGCAACAAGGTGGAACTCCACCCTGCACACGGTGGAGCGGCTGTGCGAGCAGAGGCAGGCCATAATGCATTTGTGGGAGGATACATGGCCAGGCACTTTGAGAGCAGACATGGAGTTGACAGGTGTGCAGTGGTCGAAGCTGAAAGACCTCTGTAAAGTCCTTCAGTGTTTTGAGGAATGCACACGGCTGGTAAGCGCAGACGACGCCATCCTAAGCATGAGCATCCCACTTATGCGTCTGCTCATGCAAACTTTGACGCACCTTAAGGAGCAGGCGTCTGCAGCCAATGTTGATGAGGAGGAAGAGGAGGAGGGAATCCTTGATGACATTCAGCCATTGTCTGCTCAGGGACCTCTCCTGGACGAGGTGGAGGAAGAAGAGGAGGAGGAGGAGGATGATGGGGATGATTACTTAGGGGAGGAGGATGCATCTCGTGGGGCAAGTGAAAATGTTGGCGTGGCAAGGTCTGGTACAGGGTTTGTGCGTGACTGGAGGGATGTGGATTTGCCAGAAAGTGCTCCTCCAACCAGCACTCGCAGTGCATCATTGACCCCGGGAACATTGGCCCACATGTCAGATTATGCCTTGCAGATCCTAAAAAGGGACCCACACATTGCCAAAATGATGACCGATGACGACTACTGGTTGGCCAGCATCCTGGATCCACGCTATAAAGGCAAATTACAAAACATCATGCCACAGGAGAACCTTGACCTAATATTGGCTAATAAACAAGCAACTCTGGTAAATCGGTTGCTTGAGGCATTCCCAGCACACAGCAGCGGTGATGGTTCTCACACGAGCCGTACGGGCCGGGGGCAGCTTGGCAGAGGTGTTCGTGGTGCACACAGCAGAAGTGGCGTTGGAGACAGGGGTTTCATGACAATGTTGTGGACTGATTTTTCAAGTACCGCTCACACAACTGGTAATACTGCATCGATGGAAAGTGACAGGAGACAGCAGTTGTCAACTATGGTTACAAACTACTTTTCCTCCCATATCGATGTTCTCCCGCACAGGTCATTCCCCTTTGACTATTGGGCCGCTAAACTGGACACCTGGCCTGAATTGGCACATTATGCCTTACAGGAGCTCGCTTGCCCAGCTGCAAGTGTGCTATCGGAAAGAGTCTTCAGTGCAGCTGGATCAATCCTGACAGAAAAAAGGACCCGTCTGTCAACCCAAAATGTGGATGATCTAACCTTCATTAAAATGAACCACGCATGGGTTTCCAAGGATTTTGTCCCACCTTCCCCTGATGACACATAGGGTGACAGAAAAATGGCTTGCTTTGGTCCACCTGTTCCTGGGACTTGACCTATTTCACCTTTTGCATCAGCTGAATGTCCAACATCAACATATGCCACTTTCTAAAACTCCCTAACTGTGCTGCCTCCCCCCCCATGGCCGGGGTCACCACCTAGCGCACGACACCGTGCGAGTGCCGTTGCCCTGGACAGGAGGGTAGGCCGACTCTTGGGCGCGGGCACTGGCACAGGGTCCTTCATAGTGCAATCAAGTGTCTCTGACGGTGGTGGTGCACACCCGCCGTCAGACACACCGCCGTACTATGAGGGGCCCAGTGCAAGTACCGACGCCCACGAGTGGGCCCCCCTTGCTTGGGCAGGGCCCCAGCATTTGCAATCTTTACCTCTCCCTGCTCCTCCGCTGTGTAGTCTGGGCCGTCAAATCCATACTGTGCCTGACACCATCTGAGCCTGCCTCCTGATGTATAGACATATATTTTGAATGTGTACGCTATCCATACATGTTATCTGGGGATACGGTACCCTTTCTAACCTTTGTGCAATCACGTGCAATCCATACTGGGCCTAACACCGTCTGAGCCTGCCTCCTGATGTATAGACATATATTTTGAATGTGTACGCTATCCATACATGTTATCTGGGGAAACGGTACCCTTTCTAACCTTTGTGCAATCACGTGCAATCCATACTGGGCCTAACACAGTCTGAGCCTGCCTCCTGATGTATAGACATATATTTTGAATGTGTACGCTATCCATACATGTTATCTGGGGATACGGTACCCTTTCTAACCTTTGTGCAATCACGTGCAATCCATACTGGGCCTAACACCGTCTGAGCCTGCCTCCTGATGTATAGACATATATTTTGAATGTGTACGCTATCCATACATGTTATCTGGGGATACGGTACCCTTTCTAACCTTTGTGCAATCACGTGCAATCCATACTGGGCCTAACACCGTCTGAGCCTGCCTCCTGATGTATAGACATATATTTTGAATGTGTACGCTATCCATACATGTAATCTGGGGATACGGTACCCTTTCTCACCTTTGTGCAATCACGTGTAATCCATACTGGGCGTGAGAACGGCTGGCGAGCTGTTAAGCAAGCTACAGCACCTGTGGTTTGCACACGTAAGTTTTTCATTTTTTCAGGAATGACGGTTAGGCCTAATTCCGGAACTGCGGTTGACCTGCACTTACTGGGAAATCATTGTTCGCGGGTAATAATTGTAATCAGTGATCCCCATCACTAACGTTGTTCAGCGGGTTATCTACACCTGTAAGCGACAAACGCTGGCCTTTTCAGTGTAGCGCACATGCAGCCACGGACATGTAAGGGCATGACACACCAGTTATTGGCCAATCTCATGTGCCAGAGCCTCACGTGTCCCTCTAGTAAGCCGGACTCGGACCGCGGGGCATGACGGAGTCTCGTTCGTTAACGGAATTAAGCTTGCAATGTGTGCATCTGTTCTGTAGCTGGCATGGTTGAGGTTTCCCAGGTGGAGTCGAATTTAACCGTAGGCTCCACTCTTGGTGGTGCCCTTCTGGACATTCCTTTAAGGTTCAGCTTTGCAACCATACTGCCCACGTAAAACAAACACTTTGCCTTCATGAACGCTGTTTGGAGGGTCATGACTCGTGGGAATAACGCCGCCCAATCAGTTAACCTGCTAGAGAGATCGTTCGTTGCTCCCAAGCATGACATCACACTCCCTAGGAAGAAGGTAATGCCACTGTGGCGACCGTACTCCTGGGGGCGACACAAGTGCACTGATGCCCAGCCACTGCTCGATGAATCTGCTGGTACATTGACCCAGACCACTACATTCCCCTCGCACGCTACACGACCTGAATCTGACCCTGATGAAACTCAGGTTACCCTTCCCATATACAGTTCCATCTTACACGGTGACAAAGAGGAAGCTGCAGATGAAAGTGCAGGTTCGGCCCACCCGCCATCAGACACACCACCGTACTATCAGGGGCCCTGTGCCAGTGCCGTCGCCAATGAGTGGGCCCCCCCTGCTTGCTCAGGATCACAGCACTTGCAAAGTTGAAATACTTTGCAGTGAGATGGAAGATTGGGACGACGAGGAGTCCAGACTAGTACAGGGATTCCCTAGCGAGGAGACTTATTTGATTGTTTTCAATGTTGGGACAGCAATTTTTGGGGAGCACTATACTCTGGAGAATGATAGATGGGGCCCACCATACACTGGAACATTCCAAAGGTGGACATCAGACACTGGAGCAGCATTTACAGGGCCCATTATACACTAGAGCATTAGAAATGGGGCCCATTATGTTTGGAGCATTATTTGGGCCCATAAGACAGTGGAGCTTCATCCATGGGGACCAACATATACTGTAGCATTATGTGGAGCTCATCATATACTGTTTCAAACATTATATGGGACCAATGATTCTGTATGGAGAAATAGATGGGCCTCGTCATGAGATGTAAAAAGTGAAGTATTTTTCATTGTACTATACCGCTATTTCTCTGCCGTATCGGAGCATGATGAGTTGTGGTATGTGTTAAAGGGGCGCTCTTTCGCCCAGGGCACATGAAAACCTGCAGCCAGCCCTCCCCCCCACAACTTTAGCCAAATAACCCCCATTTTTCAGTGCGTAACTTGTATTATGAAGTTAATTAAGGTTGACAAGCTTAAGTAAGAAGAATTGATGCTTTTGGCATTCAAATGGGCACTGTAGGTGTGTTTCCTGTCCTCCTCTCACTGCCGACTTTTATTCCCCATTGACTTACATTGGGTTTCGTGTTTCGGGACGACCCCGACTTTTCCCTATAATCGGACGATCTTGCTCGACCCGACTTTTGGAAAAGTCGGGTTTCACGAAACGAAACTCGACCCTAAAAAACCAAAAGTCGCTCAACTCTACTCAGCACTAAAGCAGGCATCTATATTGTGAACAGAACTGAGAGTAAAGTCTTGGAAGTGCATTCAACTGCGTCATCTGTTTCCTTCCTGCGTCATCAACTCGGCACTGCTTCAATTTTCATTCCCCACTACATCACCACCTCAAAAACTACTCTCAATGGCCCTGGGACTGCTGCCTGTGGAGAGCCATTTTCACCTCAGCTGCTTCATACCAACGGTCCCAGGGGAACGGCATTGCAGCGCTGGTCGCCTCTGACCAGAATACTACAGGTGGCGTCATGAATCACATATAAACTTTATTCTCATTTAATTACACACCAAATTACATGACCGCCTGGGGCCATGGACTGGATCACTGCCACTGTGACATTTCCCTTTGAAGTTAAAGGGCCCGGTACAGAGTATCCCACGGCCCCTGGGGTGCATCATCTACATATTGAAATAGTACCTCTCTGAGCCTCGACAAACTAATAGTGCCCCTTCAATGTCTCATTATAGTAATTGAGCCCTCAATGTGCCTTCACAAAATAACTGTGCCCACTCCTGTGCCTCTACAAATTAATAGCCACCCCCATTGTCCCTCTACATAAAACAGTTCTCCCTTTGTCTTACTACAAAGTGCTCCTCTTGTGCCCAATAAATTAGTACCACCCTTTCATTAAATTCTACAATCCATTGGTGATAAAAGCAAAATAAACTGAAACTGGCTTAGGAAGAACAAAGAAGTGACATTAAAAGTTATGCAGACCAATGTGACCCATTTTTGGAATCTACCCATGTGTAATTTGACAATTATTAAATGGGCAGTCTGGCCATGCCCCCCCCCCCCACTGACTCTGAAAATGAAAGGGATATAGCACTGATTTAGTGTTGTAATCTCTTTTTAAAATTTCCCTGCACAGTGAAATACCTAACTAGATGGCTAGTGCAGACAAAATCACATACAATGTAAAGTAAAAAAGTCCTGTTTTTGTAAGGCCTCTTTCACATGTTCGTTTTACATGTCCATATCCAGTCCATTTTTTAAGGACCACAAATACAGACACATGTACGCCCATCATATTCCATGGTGGTGCGCACATGTCAGTTATTTCACATAGACCATGTGTCCATGTGAAAAACCCACAGACATGTCTGTTTTATTACCAGCACCACGGATGAAATGCAGGCCGCACACTTGCACACTGATAACACGCGGTTCTAGCAGTGATTTCATTAAAGTCACCGTAGTTCATCGGGGGACTCGCAATGAGCTGCCCGTGGGACTGCAGCTTCAATGACCTGAATCTGCACGCTGACGTACAGCTCATTGTCTCCTGGATGCCAGCCTGAATGGTCACATCACGTCACCGTTCAGCAAGGCATCCAGATGAAGCAGAGATGGATTATGGCATTGGGACAAATGGATTATCGTCAGACAGGTGAGGAATACGGTGTTTTTTAGTTTTAATTTTACACTAATAAATAGGTAAAAGAGTGGGGGTGTTTATTTCAAATAAAGGAGTCTGTGTCTTTCAATTAAAGGACTTTATTCTTGCTGTGTATTTTTAGCAATATGACTATGGGGTAAGTAATAGTCTTATAGATGCCTCACCATTGTTACGCCTCGGGCTTGATATCAGCAGCCATAAAACTGCTGACTTAAACCCTAACCCTATTACCCCTCTTACCACTGCACCAGGGCAAGTGAGAAGAGTGAGGCTAAGGCCGGTTTCACATTAGCGCATTTTCAGCGCGCGCACGGCCGGGGGTAGCTCCGCCCCCGATCCGGCTCTCTGCCCGGCGTGCCCGCCCCTTGCTTGTAGCGCCGCCTACTAGCGGACAGCGGCGCCTGCGATCGGCGCACCCTATCTTTAGCATAGGGTGCGCAGATCGTGCGCAGGCCGTGCGCTAGTTGCGCTTTGACCTGTGCTGCGCACTTTTGACGGTGCGCGCCAAAATCCGAAAAGTTTGATTTTGGCGCGCACGGCGCACCGTCAAAAGTGCGCAGCACAGGTCAAAGCGCAACTAGCGCACGGCCTGCGCACGATCTGCGCACCCTATGCTAGAGATAGGGTGCGCCGATCGCAGGCGCCGCTGTCCGCTAGTAGGCGGCGCTACAAGCAAGGGGCGGGCACGCCGGGCAGAGAGCCGGATCGGGGGCGGAGCTACCCCCGGCCGTGCGCGCGCTGAAAATGCGCTAATGTGAAACCGGCCTTAGCCCCAAATTTGGTGCATCTTATTGATGCGTCATCTCTGGGAAGGCTGAGGGCTGATGTAATTAGCCTGGGAGGGAGGACAATTTTCATGGCCCCTCCCCAGGTATTAATATCAGCCCACAGTTGTCTATTTTGCCTTTGCTGGTTAGAATTTATAGGGGACCCTACATCATTTTTTTCCTGGGGGTCCCCCTGTGAACTAACCAGTAAAGGCTAAACAAACAACTGTAAGCTGTTATTAATAACCTGGGAACATTTAGGGCTAATGGTCCCTTTTCCCATATTAGTATTATCAGCCCCCAGTAGTTGGCTTTCCCTCTGCAAGTTATGAAAATTACACGGGGACCCATGCTGTTTTTTTTTTAAATTAATTTATTTATAAATAAAAAACAAGTGCAAAATAAAAACACACAAAGCACTGATTATATAGCACACTGACATTTTTATGTATCTATCTGTCTATCATGTTCCTCATCACTATCTTTATCTTTGAACATCTTTAAACACATAACTCTTTAATTTCTATGCTGCATTTCATGCCATACTCATCATGCTGACAGCACACTGACACACATACAGCACACGGATGTCACACATGTACACATGGATAGCACACGGACACATGCCACGGATTTCACCAGTACTGATGTGGAGACATAGGGGGCAGTAGTTGCTTTCGCCTGCTGGCCCGAGACTGCATAGACCATAGCTCATCCCATTGAACGCCTGCTCTCTTTTTCCTGTGGGCATAGTACTACTCAACAACACAAAATGAGGAAAAAAAAAGTGTGGCATTACTTCATTGAACCATAAAACAGACAATAACATATACAGTGGGGAAAATAAGTATTTGATACACTACCAATTTTGCAAGCTTTCCCAACTACAAAGAATGGTCTGTAATTTTTATTGTAGGTACACTTCAACTGTGAGAGACAGAATCTAAAAAAATTCAGAAAATCACATTATATGATTTCTACATAATTAATTTGCATGTTATTGCATGAAATAAATATTTGATAAAATAGAAAAACAGAACTTAGTATTTGGTAGAGAACTGTTTGCAATTACAGAGGTCAAGCGTCTCCTGTAGTTGACCAAGTTTGCACACATTGCAGCAGGGATTTTGAGCCACTCCTCCATTCAGATTTTCTCCAGATATTTCAGTTTTTGGGCCTGTCATTGAGCAACATTGAGTTTCATCTCCCTCCAAAGATTTTCTATTGGGTTCAGGTCTAGAAATTGGCTAGGCCACTCCAGGACCTTGAAATGTTTCTTACACAGCCACTACTTAGTTGCTCTGGCTGTGAGTTTTGGGTCATTGTCATGCTAGAAGACCCAGCCACAACCCATCTTTAATGCTCTTACTGAAGGAAGTTGTTGGTTAAAATCTTGCAATACATGACCCCATCCATCCTCCCTTCAATAAGGTGCAATGATGCTGTCCCCTTTGCAGAAAAGCACTCCCAAAGTATAATGTTTCCCCCACCATGCTTCACGGTTGGGGCAGTGTTCTTTGGGTTGTATTCACCCTTCCACTTCCTCCAAACATGGCGAGTGAAATTGGCACCAAAAAGTTTTATTTTGGTCTCATCTGACCACATGACCTTCACCCATGCCTCCTCTGGATCATCCAGGTGGTCATTGGTGAACTTTTTACTTCAAAACGCCTGGACATAAACTGGCATGAACAGAGGGACTTTTACATGCAATGCAGGATTCTTAACTTCAGGTGATTAACCAGGTCCTCCCGTGTAGTTCTGGGCTGATTGATGACCTTTTCAGAATCATCCTTACCCCACGAGGTGAGATCTTGCATGGAGCCCCTGACCAAATAAGACTGACAGTCATCTTGTGTTTCTTTCATTTTCTAATAATTGTGTAAACAGTTGTTGGCTTCTCACCAAGCTGCTTTCCTATTGTCCTATAGCCCATGCCAGCCTTTTGTAGGTCTACAATTTGGTCTCTGGTGTCCTAAGACAGCTCTTTAGTCTTGGCCATGGTGGAGAGGTTGGAGTGTGATTGATTGAGCATGTGGACAGGTGTCTTTTATTGTGCTCTTATCCTTGATGACTGGTGATGTTTACTGAAATGCTAATTATGCATAGTGTAGGCCAGATAGTTTGGTGACTTCGAAAACAGAGGAGGAAAAACTATGCAAATAGATAAAATAATCAAGTAATGCTACTTGATCTCTTCTCCATTCTTACCCTTTATGTAAATACTGAATGAAGGACACTTGTTAAGTATAAAAATAGGTTACAAGCCTTTGTACAGAGAGACAGAGACAGCCATAGATTCTGTCAAGACATTCAAACATCCAGGAGACTCCACAGGACTGCTGTCAATACATCATGGCTCTATCACAAGGAACACAGATCTATAATTCTACAGGAAATAACCGAGGGGTTATAAGCCACAGTTGAAAGAATACAGATCTGCTCCACTGACCATCGCTGAACCATGGATACGTTTGGAGAAATCCAGGATTGGAAACCGCCGGTTGCCTGGCGCAATGGAGATGTTTGGAGAAACCAGTTTGTGACCCTAGGGTCAACTGGCCTTGTACTTCAATGGACTGTCATCTTCCTAAGCTTGTCATTACCTTCTCTCTTTGTGTGAGTGTAACGTCCGTCTGCGGTTCTGGGCTGCAGCCAGGCAACACCCCGAGAAACACTGATACCCTTTACCCCTATACAGGGATCTGGATTTACAACAGAGCCCAGGAGGTAGCTGTCTGAATATGAGCAGCGGCCAGAGCAGGACGGTCGTCAGAGTGAAGTACAAAAACGGCAGGCAATAGCAGAGTCAAATTCAGGCCAAGGTCAGAGTCAAAAACCAGGAGGGCGGCAGAGGTACAGAATCGTTAGGAAGTAGCAGAGTCAGAATATCCAGGCCAAGGTCACAAACCAGGAGAGTAGCAGAAGTACAGAATCGTCAGGCAAAAGAGGGGTCAGAAATCCAGGCTGATGTCAGAGTCAAACAGAAATCAATCACTAAGTAACACACAGGGGAACCAAGAATATATCCGGCGGCTTGCAAGACCAGTCCCAAGGTATTTGAGGGATCAGGTCATCCCTCACAGGTTCCTGGACTGGTGATGTCATTAGGGCCGCCCCCAGGACCAGGCCAGATGGTGATGCAGTAACCCCCTGATGACTGACAGAGGGGCGGAGCCTGCGCCCACCAGATTTCTGAGCAGGAGCCACTTCTCTGTCACCACCATAACTCACGGGTGGACCACGGCGCCTCCCAGTGGCCGAGGCAGGAACAGCCGTCCCCGAGTCTGACGGTGAAGTGGCGGTCCGGCGCCTCCTAGTGTCCATGACCGGAACAGCAGGCCTCAAATCCAACGGTGACGTGACAGACCGGCGCCTCCTAGTGGCTAAAGCTGGGACCATAGGCCCTGAGTCTGACGGTGACTTAATAGAGCCACGGCGCCTCTCAGTGGCCGAGGCAGGAACAGCCGTCCCCGAGTCTGACGGCGAAGTGGTGGTCCGGCGCCTCCTAGTGGCTGCGACCGGAACAGCAGGTCCCAAATCTGACGGAGACGTGACAGTACCCCCCCTTCCAAGAGGGGCCTCCGGACCCTCAAAACCTGGTTTGTAAGGGTGAAGGAGGTGAAACCTTCTAATTAGTGCTTTTGCATGGATGTCCCTCGCAGGGATCCAGGACCTCTCCTCCGGGCCGTAGCCCTTCCAGTGTACCAGATACTGTACGGACCCTCTTACAAGGCGGGAGTCAAGGACACCCTGGACTTCATACTCCAAGGACCCTCCGACCGAAACGGGAGGAGGAGGGGACGGGACAGGGTGAATTGGGGAGCGATACAACTTGAGGAGAGACTTGTGGAAGACATTGGGTAATTTGAAAGACTGAGGGAGTTTTAAACGGAAGGCCACCGGGTTAATCACCTCTATAATCTCGTATGGACCAATAAATCTGGGACCCAGTTTGGCAGACGGTACTTTAAGCTTGATGTTTTTGGTGGAGAGCCAAACCTTGTCTCCAACTCCCAGGTAGGGTCCTTTGGATCGCCGTTTGTTCGCTGCCGAGGTCTGTCTAACCTGGGCCCCTTTCAAGTTCGAGTTTACCTCAGACCAAATGGTTTTTAAACGATGTATATTTTTCTCTACACCAGGAAGCTCCGACATTCTGGCCGAGAATGAGCCAAAGCGCGGATGCAGCCCGTGGTTGCAGAAAAAGGAGGTAGACTTAATGGAGTTCTGATACTGATTATTTAGGGCAAACTCAGCTAGTGGAAGATGTTCTGCCCAATCGGGCTGGTGTTCTGAGACGTAGCAACGAAGGTATTGCTCCAGAGCCTGGTTGACACGTTCGGTTTGACCATTGGTTTCAGGGTGGTAAGCCGAGGAAAAAGATAGCTCAATACCAATGCGTTTACAGAACGCCTGTCATGGTTTGAACAGGGTTCTTGCCCTGCACTCACAGGGTTAAGTGTTCGTGGCCTCTTTCTGGATCTGGGAGGGGTATTTATACTCACTCTTTACCAGGGTTCTCTGTCAGCTATACTGTTGTTCTGGTGTGTCTGACCCCTGGTGTGCGTGTATTCTGCGTTGCTTGTTTGCTTCCCGTGTATGACCCGGCCTGTTCCCTCACTCTGTACTCCGTCTCTCGCTTTGGTACTACTGTCTTCTCTGGTTCTGACCTCCTGGCTTGGCTATCGTTACTCCGTTACAGTTTGTCCCTATTGTACCGTCTATTGCCCGTTCTGGTTTTCTAACCTAGTGCTACGTCCTGACTATTCTGTCTAAACCCCGTGGTACTGTATTGCTATCTGGTGCTTTGACCCTGGCTTCGTCTGGTTTCTGTCTCTGTCTATGCCCCTTGGTAACATTGCCCCGTAGTTACCTTTCTAGGAGTTTCCCTGCAGCTCCTAGATCTGTGGAGCTTAGGCCACGCCCCCAGCAGTCATGTGCTTCAGGTCCTGATACTCTGAAGCACGCATCGTCACCGCTGCTGCCCTGCTCCACAGGTATCTGTGAGTACTGTCTTTGTACTCAGGACACCCGCACTGGCACAGTGAGCAAGTGCAGTGCGGTGTTCCTGACAACGCCCTCCAGAACTTTGACACGAATTGGGTACCCCTGTCAGACACAATATTGACCGGGGCACCATGTAAACGTACCACATGTACAATAAACAGTTTACTCAACGTTTCCGAGTTAGGTAACCCCGACAGGGGGACAAAATGACATTGTTTATTGAACCTGTCCACCACCACCCAGATACACGTCTTTCCATCTGAGGACGGTAGGTCCGTAATGAAGTCCATGGAGATGTGGGTCCATGGACTCTCGGGGGTGGGCAAGGACTGGAGCCAGCCGGCAGGGTGATTATGGGAGGACTTGGCGCGGGCACAGACCTCACATGCCAAGACATATTCTTTGCAGTCCTTAACCACCGTCGGCCACCAAAAATACCTAGTTATCAATCTGGAGGTATTATTGAGACCAGGATGGCCTGCCAAGACAGAGTCATGTGATTCTCTAAGCACTTGTAGGCGAAACGCAGGCGGAACGAACAATTTGTTGGGTGGCGTAGTGTCAGGGGCTTGTTCTGGGGATTTACGGATCTCCTCCAGAAGGTCCAATGACACTGCGGACACAACGATCCCAGTGGCCAATATCGGAACTGGTTCACAGTCCTCAGCTTGTGAGGGGCAGAAACTGCGAGAGAGGGCATCGGCCCTCACATTTCTTGTACCAGGGCGGAAGGTGATTATAAAATTAAACCTAGAGAAAAACAATGCCCACCTTGCTTGTCTAGGATTTAACCCTTTTGCTGATTCTAGGTATGTCAGGTTCTTATGATCGGTAATTACCGTGATCTTGTGTTTGGCGCCCTCGAGGAAGTGACTCCATTCCTCGAAGGCCCATTTAATTGCCAATAGTTCCCGATTCCCTATATCATAGTTTTTCTCCGTGGAAGAGAATTTGCGGGAGAAAAACGCACATGGACGAAGCTGAGTGAGGGATGTAGTGCCTTGTGATAGCACTGCTCCCACTCCTACTTCAGAGGCATCCACCTCCACAATAAATGGACGGTCCAGATCCGGCTGAACCAAAACTGGGTTGGCCACAAAACACTCTTAACGTAAGAAACGCCTGAATTGCCTCAGGATTCCAGTTGGCCACGTCCGCCCCTTTCCGGGTCAGATCCGTGAGTGGCTTGGCAATCTATGAGAAACCTCTAATAAACTTGCGGTAATAATTAGCGAACCCCAAAAATCGCTGCAGCGCTTTCAGCGATTTGGGTTGCACCCAAGCCTTAATAGGCTGGACCTTGGCAGGATCCATGCGGAAGCCTTTACCTGAAACCATGTATCCTAAAAACTGTACCTCCTCAGCAAAAAAGACACATTTCTCCAGTTTAGCAAACAAGGAGTGTTCACGTAGTCTTTGTAGCACAGAACAGACGTGTTGAGAGTGTGTCACAGGGTCAGCAGAGTAAATCAGAATGTCATCTAAATACACCACGACATACACCCCGCAAATGTCTCTAAAAATATCATTAACAAAGTGCTGGAATACGGCAGGTGCGTTACTGAGTCCGAACGGCATTACCAGGTACTCAAAATGGCCAAGGGGTGTATTAAAGGCCGTTTTCCACTCATCTCCCTTTCTTATGCGGACCAGATTATATGCCCCCCGGAGGTCAAGTTTAGTAAACCAAAGGGCTCCTGTTAGCTGATTAAAAAGATCAGGGATGAGTGGAAGCGGATACTGGTTTTTTATAGTGATTGCATTCAACTCCCGATAATCAATGCAGGGTCTGAGACCACCATCTTTCTTCTCCACAAAGAAGAACCCGGCCCCAACTGGAGAAATGGACGGTCTGATAAACCCTTTTCTTAGGCTATCTGCAATATAGTCATTCATGGCCTGACGCTCTGGGCCAGAGAGATTAAAATATTCTTCCCTTAGGGAGACGGGCATCCGGAATCAGATCAATAGGGCAATCATACTCTCTGTGAGGGGGTAGCTTTTCAGATTCTACAATAGAAAAGACATCCTCAAAATCTCTGAAACGGTATGTGGGGGGTTTTAACCTTAACTTGGTTTACTGCCAAGGATATGCAATTTTTCTGACACTGTGGGCTCCAGCGTACAACGTCACCCAAGTGCCAGTCGATGACAGGATTGTGCTGGCGTAACCATGGCATACCCAGAATAACTGCAGAGGTTAAATTGTCCATCACAAAAAATGACACAAGCTCAGTGTGTAAGGCTCCCACAGACATAGCAACCTTGGCAGTAACAAACTTAACCCCCTCCTGAATAATGGATGTGCCATTAATAGCCGTGGTTTTAATAGGGGCATTAAGTTTTAGTAGTGTTACACCCAGATTCCTAGCAGTCAAGGAATCCATAAAATTTCCTTCAGAGCCACTATCCACATACGCGTTTAAACACAGCGTTTTCTGACCACATGAAACTGAAATGGGTAATAAAACTTTAGCCGCATCTGCGGGCAATACCTGAACCTCTGGGCAACCATAGCCAGAGTAGTTGCCCAGAGGTCGACGTGCCAGGAGCATGGATCTCTGAGGTGCAGCTCTCTCCCTGAAGACTCCAGACTGCCGCATAGTTGTCCAGGAAAATGAGAGTGATCTTCCAGGCTGGGCAATGCAACAGGTGTTCAGGCTAAAAATCAGCTCAGTCAGAAGAAGGAAAAAAAAAGTTCAGGGAGACTGCTTTTGTATATGTTGGGTATATACACAAGAAGCAGTTAATTTTATGGCCGGATATAATGTAATATAATGTAACATCCATCTGCGGTTCTGGGCTGCAGCCAGGCAACACCCCGAGAAACACTGATACTATATAGGGATCTGGATTTACAACAGAGCCCAGGAGGTAGCGGTCTGAATATGAGCAGCGGCCAGAGCAGGCCAAAGTCAGAGTCAAAAACCAGGAGGGCGGCAGAGGTACAGAATCGTTAGGAAGTAGCAGAGTCAGAATATCCAGGCCAAGGTCACAAACCAGGAGAGTAGCAGAAGTACAGAATCGTCAGGCAAAAGAGGGGTCAGAAATCCAGGCTGATGTCAGAGTCAAACAGAAATCAATCACTAAGTAACACACAGGGGAACCAAGAATATATCCGGCGGCTTGCAAGGCCAGTCCCAAGGTATTTGAGGGATCAGGTCATCCCTCACAGGTTCCTGGACTGGTGATGTCATTAGGGCCGCCCCCAGGACCAGGCCACACGGTGATGCAGTAACCCCTGATGACTGACAGAGGGGCGGAGCCTGCGCCCACCAGATGTCTGAGCAGGAGCCACTTCTCTGTCACCACCATAACTCACGGGTGGACCACGGTGCCTCCCAGTGGCCGAGGCAGGAACAGCCGTCCCCGAGTCTGACGGTGAAGTGGCGGTCCGGCGCCTCCTAGTGGCCGTGACCAGAACAGCAGGCCTCGAATCCAACGGTGACGTGACAGACCGGCGCCTCCTAGTGGCTAAAGCTGGGACCATAGGCCCTGAGTCTGACGGTGACGTAATAGAACCATGGCGCCTCTCAGTGGCCGAGGCAGGAACAGCCGTCCCCGAGTCTGACGGCGAAGTGGTGGTCCGGCGCCTCCTAGTGGCTGCGACCGGAACAGCAGGCCCCAAATCTGACGGAGACATGACAGTGAGCCACAGGTGGGGTAGTTGATCCTGGGAGCTCTGAAGTAATAGCTGCCATTATCCCGGTTAGTCAGCAGAAGGGTGAAACTCTAATGTGCACCATCTTGGGGTATTTTGCTGGGACTGTTCTATGTGTTATCTGCCTGTTTTGTGGTTTAATAAAACATTGCCACACTGTTTTACCCTCACCCGGTGTTGTTTGAGTAGCGTTTTGCCCACTTTAAAGGGACAGAGGGCATTCGGCAGGACAATCCCTGGTTCGTGCGGTTTCAGCTGGCGGACCTTGGCTCCCGCCGACCTCCTGTGTCTCCACAATGCCATTTTCCTATCAGATTAATTTACTTAATATTTTGATGCATCAGGCATTTATGAACTCAGTGATACCAAATATGTGTTTTTTTCATTGTTGTTTATTTTTAATGGGGCAAAAGAGGGGTGATTTGAACTTGTGCTTTTTTCAATTTTTTAAAAACTTTTTTACTTTTTACTGTGATCAATAGTGTGCCTAGGGGACTTGAAGATGCTATCTTCACTATCTCCAGTTGCCGGTGTTCACAGGAAGAACATGATGAGAGACATGGGGTCTTGTGCAGACCTCCAGCTGTCATGACTAGAGATGAGCGAACATTTCAAGGTTTGGTTCGGTTTCCATTTGCTGAATGGACCACCATTCACTGATTGGCTGGCAGCTTTAACTATTGCCATGCGAACCTGCATGGCAATAGAGTAACTGAACCTGCGTCCTGGACGTTCTACTCCTCACTTCCGTCCTACCCCCTCCTGCCCGCTCACACATGTGCGCTTCAGTGCGCACTCCCATCGGGTATTTAACCCCGACTGTACATAGCTGCCAACAGCGCACTTCTCATCAGCCTATCACATACCTGACAGCGCTTTCCTTCTCAATCGTGGCTTTTTTCACAGCTCCACGGCTCTTTTCACAGCTGCTTTATTCTATAACACCGCTATGCCGTCCTCTGACTTTTTGTCTCACACTGGACCCGTCTGTGGTTTCTTAACAGAGCAGCTTAATTATATTTGTCCACGCTACTATGACATACTGGGTCTGTCTTGAACTTTAACAGGATTGTTTCAGTGCTAAGGCATATGCCATTTTATATATTATTTTTGCTTTATTATGCATTTTTATTTTTTATATTTTTTTTGTCTTTATCTTTATGTTTTATTTTTCAGTTTTTTTACTTTTCCTTTTTTCCCCCCTCTTCTTTTGAAATACCTCAACAAGTAATTGAATATGAGCATCTCCATACCTCCTCTTTTTCTTTTTTCTCCTTTTTTCCCCCTTTTATCCTAATCTCTGGTGTTAATTCTATGGCTATTATGATCTCCTTTTTTTGAGATAAGTTAATAGCTGTGTATGAGTATCTCTTCAACAACTCATGTATTGGTTGTTCCATTCTCATTTATATCCCTCCATATCGATTTGTACGACATCTTTTTGCTGTTGCAATAGAGATGTTAGACATCTTTAATTTGTCTATACAATTATGATATTTTTGTATTTGCTATTTTTTGTAATTGCTATATAATCTGATGTACATAAGATTCATTCATGTATAACCTGTCGTTTTATGCAGCTCTGGTCAGTTTTCACTATACTGGTTTAATATAGGTCAATTTTGAAACCAGTTGTGTATTATATCATATGTTATATTTTCAATGGATGTTTAAAAAAAATGTTATTTTTATTTTTTTCTTTCTGTTGTATTACCATTCAGTCTGAAGAAGGTCCATAATAGTGACCGAAACGTTACGCACATATTGAATGTACACTATGTGGATTACTAAGCTGTGAATAAAAAGAATCTTCTATTTTTCTGTATTTGGGAGTGCCGGATTTTTTCCTCTACAGCACTAAAGTGGCATCAATTTACATAGATTGAAAACCGGAGAAAAAAGGATCAAACAATGATTAGCAAAAAATGTCAATAAATTTTATTAAATATCATATAAAGAGTAAAGAGGAAACTTCCTCAGTAGTCTAGGGAAAACAAGTTACATGTATGTAATATAAAGGGGCCAGCAAAAATAAGGGAGCAGAGGGAGGGTGGGCGTCTGGCAGGAAGCCGCTTTATCAAGGAGGAGTCTCCTCTTACTCTTCTGTCTATTTTTGGGAATTACATTGTGTAAGTGTCCACTTGGCGCTACATTTGAATAGGGCAGCTGTTTAACGAGCATATATGAATAACATTTTGTGGTACTTACCATTCATTGGGGGATGTTCTTTCCATCTTGGTCGGAGGTGTGGGTAGCCTTATGTGTGTGCTCTCATCTGTAATTTAATTGGCACTTTATATGACGTTATGCACTTTATATGATATTTAATAAAATTTATTGACATTTTTTGCTAATCATCGTTTGCTCCTTTTTTCTCTGGTTTACAATTGATTGTTGGAGCTGATGTGGCCCTCACCTGAGGTGGACAAATTGTTTTGTTTCCATCCTCGGGCATTGTGCAATCTATATGGGATTCCTGTTATCATCAATTTACATAGAGTAGAAACAGAATAATTCGACTCTGACACATCTTACACCACAGGCAACACACCAGATGGAGACCCAACTTTTCCAAAAATTGTTTGTAACATCAGCAGCAGTAGCAACAGCAGGCACAGAAGACACCACAAAGATGGCACAGACTGCAAAAATGCGAGATCAATATATGAGACTAAATATGACACCATCGCCTAGTCTGCCCATCTGCGACTGGGGTGCAAAAGTCATTGGAGTGCTATGACTGGTTCATTTTGATGAAAGTTAAGCAGTCTACACTTTGAGGGGACAGCTGGATGCGCTTGTCCATCAGGACACCACCAGCATGATATTGAGCTTCAGATACTCCTGCACCATCTTTTCCAGTCGTTCTTAGCATGTCAGACTTGTACTCAGTTCTGCTGTTGCATGGACTGGTGTTAAAAAAATGTGTTATATGACTCACAGAAATTGATTATGCCACTTACACTGCTGTTAATGTTTTGGCAATAATGTTTGGCCATCTACAACTAGGATTCACACTGTGTACCTCACCGCTGTCTTGGGGAAAACCCCTGTTAAGATTGTCTACAAGCGTATTTCGGTACTCCAACATGCACGCATGCCTTTCCAAGGGGGAAGCATCTGGCTAAATTTACTCTTGTACCATGGATCTAATAACCCAGTATTCAGCACTACTTCTATCCCTAAGAATATGGGTATCATGTTGAAAATAGTGCAGCAAGAAGGTGCTCATGTGTCAGGCACTTCCATGAGGTCAAATTCCATGCTGTGTTGGTGGTGGGGTAACACTCAAGGTTGCTTCCTCAGTCCCCTCCCACCAACTAAGAACAACTGAAAGCATATCATTATGTTTTTCATCTACTGACTGTTGCAGGTCACCTCATCCTCCTCAATTTGTTCCTCGGCTTCTGCATCTTCAATAATAGTTTAACTGGTACCATGAGCCCCCCTTGATCACTGTAAACCACCCTCCCATGGCACCCGCCTGTGCGATGACAGCCCGGAAATTTGAAATACTGTTATCCCTTCTGCATCCTGCGCTGCTTCCAACTCTTCCTCTGGGACCATCACCTCCTCACACAGATTATTCAAAGTGTTCTCCAGCATGTAGCTAGCCGAAATAGTGATGCTGATGATAGCATTGTCAGCGCTAACCATCTTAGTAGCCATTTCAAAATTGTGCAGAAGGGTGCAGAGGTCCTTCTCCTGTGACCACACCGCAAGCGTGATTTGCATCACGTACGGACTGCGTTGGCTCAGGCTATACAGCTGCTGCAACATGTGCAGAGTGGAATTCCACCATGTTGGAACATTGCAAGTCAAACGGTTAACTGGTAGGCCGAAAAGTATCTGTAGCGATGCAAGTCGATGACCTGCCGGGTGCGATCGTCGGAAGAGAGCACACAATGACCGAGCTTTCTGCAGCAGTGCATCCTGGCTGGAATTGTGGCATAGAAATTGCTGTTGCGGAAGTGAGCCATGCAAGGCACGTGTGTGAGGGCCACCACCAGGATTGCACCGTTATCCCACACAGCCTTCCCTGACTCCAGGTTTAGTGGAGACAGCCATTTCTCTAACTTGGACTGGATATCTGTCCGCAACTCTTGAGCTGTGTGACTGTGATCTCCAAGGCATATTAATTTAAACACTGCCTGATTGCGGTGAGCCATGGCTGGGCAGTATGGAGGTGGGGAGACTATCTGCACTGTTGGAATGCATGTCTGATTAATGGAGAGGTTGAGGGCACAGGTGGAGACCCTAGAGCTGCTGGAGGAGGCAGAAGCAGTGGAGGATGTGTTAGATACAGAGGTTTGTCCCGCAGCCCTTGGGGATTCAAAGACTTGTGGAGCAGCCCCTTGACCGCCTGCCCCTACAGACATAAGAGTCACCCAGTTCCTAGTCAGCGAGATGTAACGCCCATGCCAATGTTTGCTTGTCCAGGTGTCAGTGGTGAAATACACCCTAGCAGACAGATTTTTTCAGGAAACGGGTGATGTTGTCGACAACATGCTGGTGTAATACAGGCTCAGTTTTCTTAGAAAAATAATGGCGGCTGTGCAACTGGTACTGGGGGACTGTGACAGCCATCAACTTTCGTAATCCGTCTGTATCCATGAAGTGGAAAGGAAGCATTGGAGATGGTGAAGTTCAAGCTCTTAGCTTTACCATGTATAGGAGGAAACATTCTTTTACGTGACCACAACTGCCGGACCGAGGGCTGGCTGCTGTGCTGATAGAGGGTGGAGAACAGAGTACAGGACAAACTGCTGGACTGTGAGTGAGGTGCAGGCAGAGATGTTATGGTGGATTGAGAAAGATGTGCTATGCTAGGTGACACAAAATCAGCAGTCATATCTACCTCCTTAACAACTGAACGGCTCTCACTCATCCCAACTGTCGTGGGTAAACAACTGCAGTTTCTGCGGCCGGAGACCTGTGTGAGAAGACTTGGAATAGTGATAGGGAAGGAAGAAGCAACAGATGAGGTTTATGGGACAGCCAGTGGATGGTGAAGCCCGCTAGTCCACATTTTAGTGCAGTGATATTCCCACACTAAGGCATGTTGATCACACATGTGCCGGTTCATGCAAATCATTGTCAAATCATTGCAATTTTTGCCTCTATTGAGTTTTTTTTGCAAATTTGACATATAATGTGATTTGGGTCATCCTTTGAGGTGTCAAAAAGGCTCAGGCTAGGCAACCCTTGCCACCTCTGTGAACTGCACATTCGTGACTAGTGCTGGTCACAGCCAGAGTTGGGGTTGAGGATGCGGAGCTTGGATCAGCATTTCTAGCTTAAACATTGATCAGTAACAGGTGGATTAGTGACAGGTGTAGGCCTGGTGCTCTGAGTACCCTGCCAAATTCAGGAAAGACATATGATGGAGACCCAACTTGGAGTCAAAAAGTTTCCAAAAATTAGTAGCAGACACCAGGAAAATTGGCATCAATTGACCAACAGTAGAAATGTTATAATGGCACAGCAGCAGTTAGCCATGTGCCATGCATGAGGTATGAGGGCCTGGGCCAGCATTTACAGCTCAGAATTTAATTTCAAATTAAGAGGTGGGTGAGGGACCGGTGTAGGCCTGCTGTGCTGGGAGCCCTAACACCTCATGTACCAGGTCAAACTGCTTTTCTGCTCAGCCACCCTCAGGTGGCAAAAATATCAGCTACATAGACTACTATGGTTTAAAAAAATTAAGGATACTACACAGGTAGTTGACTGAAAGTAAGTGCAGGCCTGCTGGTCTGGGAGTCTTACTGCTACAGTCAACACACATCAAGGAGACCCAACTTTGAGTCCAGCATTTCCAATAATTAGAGGCAGTCACCACTAAAGTGGCATCAATTTCCCTAAAGTAGAAATAGTATAATGGGGCGCTGACACCCCTTCCACTACAGGCCACCCACCAGATGGAGACAAACCTTGGAGTCTACACATTTCAAACAATTGTTAGTAACATCAGCAGCAGTAGAAAAAGCAGGCACTGAAGCCACAGCAAAGGTGTCACAGACTGCAAAAATGCAAATTCAATGCAGCACACTAAAAACTACACCATTGCCTAGTCTGCCCAGTCTGCGACTGGGGTGCAAAAGTTATTGGAAATCCATGACTTGTTCATCTATGTGAAAGTTAGGTGGTCTACACTTTCAGGGGACTGCCGAATGAACTTATCAGTCAGGAAAACACCAACAGAACTGAAGACATGTTCTGAGAAAACGCTGGTCCCTTGCATGACAAAACCTCCAAGGTGTGACAGGGGAGCTCAGGCCACTCTTCCACTCTTGAAGAATAAAAAGCAAAAGGGTCAAATATTCCTCCTGATGGAATTGATATTGAGCTCGAGATACTACAGTACTGCACCATCCTCTCCAGTCATTCACAACATGTCAGACTTGTACTCTGTTCTGCTGGTGCATGGGCTGTTCTAAAAAAATATGTGAAACGACTCACAGAAATTGCTTCGGTCACTTACACTGCTGCAACTGCTAATCTTTTTGCATTGACGACTCGATGTTCCTAGGGTTAAAAATCTATAGCTGTGATGTACAATTTGTGCTTCACTGCTGTCTTGGGGTAAACCACTGCAGCAGCACATCCAGACAGGGATAGTGGTAGAGAAATTGCTGTACCACCAGATTGAGGACGTGAGCATGTGTGAGGTTGTCCTGGCATAGGACTGCCACCAGGTTTACACCATTATTTCACACAGTTTTCCCTGGCTCCAGGTTCAGTGGACACAGCTATTGCTCAATTTCCACCTGGAAAGCAGTTCACAACTTTTGAGCTGTGTGACTGTGATCTCAATCTTTTTTATTTAAACATTGCCTGATTGTGGTGAGCACAGTACGGAGATGGGGGATTCTCTCTGTGCTGTTAAGGGAGAGGTTGAGGGCACAGGTGGAGGAGGCAGAAGCAGTGGTGCAAGTGTTAGATACAGAGGTTTGTCCCACAAGCTTTGGGGATTCCAAAACTTGGTGTCTAGTGGTTTAGTTCACCATCCATTGGTGTGTAGTGGTTTAGTTTTCCAACCCTAGGTGTTTAGTAGTTTAGTTCTCCAAGGGATTCCAAGACTTGTGGAGCAGACTCTTCACCGCCTGCCCTCACAGCCACCAGAGTCACCCAGTGCCCAGTCACCAAGACATAACGCCCCTGGCCAAGCTTGCTGGTGACCAGGAAACTGGTAATGGGGGACTGCGATGGCCATCAGCTTTCGGAAAGCGTCTGTATATAAGCAGTATTTCCGTGGACAACAGATTGGAGATGGTGAAGCTCAAGCTCTTAGATTTGACATTTGTAGGAGGTAACAATTTTTTATTGTGTCTACAACTGCGGGAACGAGGACTGGCTCTTGTGCAGAGAGAGGGTTCAGTAGAGTAACCATAACAAACTGCTGGATTGTGAATAAGGTGCAGACAGAGAAGTTATGGTGGATTGAGAAAGATGTAATGTGCTCAGTGTCTGGTAAAAAACAGCAGGCATCTTCACTTCCATAACAGCTGGCGAGTTCTCACTCACGCTGACTGAAGTGGGTAAACAAGTGATGGCTCTGCTGCCAGAGACCTGTGTGATAACACTTGCCATGGTGATGGAGGAGGAAGAATAAACAGATGCAGCTTATGGGGTGGCTGGTGAGGCAAGTTAAGCCATATCTTAGCACAGTGAGATTCCCAGACTAACACATGTTGATCGCGCATGTGCTGGTTCACACATGTATGAGGGGCTGCTGATAAGGCTTTGGCTTTGTGATTTTTTTTTTCTATGGTAACTAATGTTACATCACATGAAAGCATTATGTGTCTAATATATGTTTTCAAAATTTTGTGTTTTTAGCTTATGGCAACATCGTTCTACGCATGCAGGAAAACAAAATGGCAGAGTCTAATGCGATATTCACAGAAAATGAGAGCAGAGGAGTAATACATTTCTTGTTTCTGCAATGAAAGTCAGCAAAGGATATTCATGGTGATATGTCACAGACATTGGGGGATCAATGTCCTTCATATTGTACAGTTACGAACAGGGTTGCCAAAAACGGGCCACTTCAGCACCAACGATGAGGAATGTCCTGGGCAACCGAGAGTGTTTGTTGATCCAGAGATCATCGATGCTGTGCACAACCTCATACTGGAGAATCAGCGAATTTCAGCTAAAGCAATAGCTTTAACTCATAGTAGTCAAATTATTGGATTTTTTGCCTCTACTGAGTCTTTTGTACAAAGTTGGTAGATAACGTGAGTTGGGTCATCCTTTCCGGTCTCAAAAAAGGCCCAGGCAAGGCAGCCATTGCTGCCCTTGCGAACCACAGTCCCACGACCACTGCTGGCCACAGCCAGAGTTGTGGCTGAGAATGCAGTGCTTGTTGTGGTTGCATCACTCTGTGTCTGTGCTGGAAGCCACAATAATAGACCACAAATGTTAGAAAACTTTAAGGATAGTAATACAGGTAGTTCAGGGATGATGAATTCACTAGCAGTAGAACATTTTACAATGGCACAGCAGTAGTCAGTCATGGGCCATGCATGAGGTATCAGGGTCTGGGCCAGCATTTAGAGCTTAGATGCAAGATGGTGCGCACTTCTTCCTGGAAGCTCTGTGCAACGTGGTCTTTTCCTTGTGCGCAGGTCCAGTGATGCTCCTAGAAATGGTGGATTCCCTCCTCTGGATTCCTTTCTTGTCTTTTCTTCGTGGCTCCTTATGGCAACATTGGAAAGCCACCTTGTTTTCCACAGAAGAGTTTACAAAGTCTTTCCTTCACAGCTCAGGCATGTGTCGTTCCTGCAGAAATCTCGGCTCTCTCCTCACATACAGAAAAGCAGCCCCTCCTCTCTCCAGTGCTGGCAGAAGAGACCAAAACAGTATTTACAGAAGGGAAGCGCAGAATGTCCCACTGCTCTAACCAAGGGGGTGATGTCTCTTAAAGTGGCAGCTTGTCTCTAGGGTCCATAGCAACGCTACCCCCTTACACTACCAAGGGGACTCCTAATGTTACAGAGGGGACACACAACCCAAGTTTCATGCCTGTGCAGCCCGGATGGGCTGGAGAGGAGGAGGAGGCGAGACAGCATGAAGAGAGGATGGGTACTGTTCCCACTGTTGGGGACACAGAACATTTGCCTTTTTGCAGCTTGGCTCACATGGCACAGTTCATGTGTCAGTGTCGGTGGCAAGACCCTTGCGTGATAAAATTTTATCCAACAACGAATACTGATTGGCCACCTTTCTTGATCCATGTTACAAGGAGAAATTTCCTTCTCTCCTTTTGGAGTCACCAAAGAGTTTTACAATGGAATTGTTCAAGAGGGCCATTGTAGATAAGTTGCTGAAAACATCACACTCAGACAATGCTGGTGGCAGAGGTAGCACCTGTTTTCAACACCAAGGGATAATGGGGAGAGACACGAACACCAGATCCAGCAGAGGTGAGGGTAAAATGTGCACAAATTGGGCAATTTTCAATACACAAGCAAAACAGCAAGGGCTATCTGTGCCTGTAACAATGCTAAGGAGGAAGAAGCTGTAGAACACGGTCAAGTGGTACTTAAGTGACCGTACATGCGACATTTCTGATGCTTCAGTTCCCTTTAATTATTGGGTGAACAAGCTGAACACTTGGCTCGACCTTTCATTATACTCCTTGGAGGTGCTGGGCTGTTCGGCTGCTAGTGTGATGTCAGAGCGTGTTTTCTGGGTCAATCATCACTGATAGGCGCACATGACTCTCCACGAAAATGCAGACAGACTTACTGTTAGGGCTGGCGGAACACACCAAATTATAAAATAATAGTAGGTGCGTTCGCAGCCCGGGGTCCACCGTGCAGAGGTGGTACACTGCTGCTAAGTAATGGCGGAAGAATTAAGAGGTGTGAAACCAGTCACACGTGGGTTACCAATGAGAACAGGGGCGAACTCCGTTAATGCACAGAGCCGCACAACCGCTGAATGTAAATGCCGGAGCCTGTTAAGCTCACAGAGCCCGGCCAAAAGAGCGCACAGTGTACGGCCACAGAACTCTACCCCAAGGACACGGGGTTAGAGTCCTTCTAGGCCCACTGAACGCACGGTGTCACTGCCGCGAACGCCGCTATAGATGCTGGCTATGGAGCACGTGCACTGAAGCGTGCCGAGTCCCTGGTGAGGACTGATGCCTGACTCAACCTCTGTCCTACCTACGCCTAAGCCTGAGCGCTAGCAGGATAGAATGCACAACACATGCTTACCAAGGGTATTGGTTTCTTAATGAGTCATTCACCAGAGACATTCATGCGTGCATACGTCACTCACTCCACATAGTCTGTAAATACAGTCTTATCCTAGCGTATGGCTGAGCGGCCATGCGAACCTTTTATAGCCGCGAACGTCCGGGACCTTCCTGGCTTCTCGGATGGGCTAATCCGAACAGGAGCAGGATCTGAACACGTGACCTTCGATCTCCAATGGGAGATCACTCCACGTGCATGCTCAGTGGCCCGACATGTGGACTTAGTCCCTGGAGAATCTCACTGCTGAGCAGTATGTATTGTCATAGCTGCGCCAGAGGTGGCAGCAGCAAGCAAACCCACGGAGCTGGTCTGGGCAGAGCGCCTGGATCGACGAGTTTGCTTAGCAACCTCCTCTGCGGCCGGAGAGGAATGGGAGACCGCTGGAAGTAAGGCTCGGGATTCTCGCTGTGCAGTGACAGAAATCCGACGCCTAACATTACCCCCCCCCTCCTAGGGCCCCCTCCCCTCAGCCTCGCTGCGCTCAAACTCCGCAATGAGAAGAGGAGCGTGGTTTTCTCCACTGGCTCCCAGGTCTGCGCCTCTGGACCATGACCCTTCCAATCCACCTAATAAAACTTTTTGCCCCACATTACCTTGCATCCCATGATGGCATTGACCTCAAACTCATCCAAAGACAAGTCTGATGTCCCGGGAGATGACTCGGAGAACCGGGACAAGTGAACAGGCTTAAGGAGGGACATGTGGAATGTATCAGAGATAGCCAAGTGTGGTGGAAGGGCCAGACGGTAGACCACAGAGCTGATCTGCTTGAGGACCTTGAAGGGGCCAATGTAGCGCAGTGCAAACTTAGCGGACTCTACCCGCAGCCTGATGTTTCGGGCGGAGAGCCACACCAAGTCACCAGGGGCAAAAGTCAGAGCAGGGCGCCGGTGTGCGTCAGCGGAGGTCCTCATTCTCTTCTTGGAAGCCCGGATAGCATCCTGGGTGCGATCCCAAATGTCGCGTGCCTCCACCGCCCAGTCTGCCACCCTGGAATCGGTGGACGACACGGCATGGGCACAGGGACACGTGAATGCTGACTGTAATTTAGGAGGAATGGGGTCTGACCGGTGGAGTCGGCCACAGCATTGTTCAAAGCGAACTCTGCCCACGGTAGCAAGGATGCCCAGTCATCCTGCCTGGCAGAGACAAAATGTCGAAGATATGTGATCAGGGTCTGGTTGGCTCTCTCTACCAACCTGTTCGTCTTGGGATGATAGGCCGAGGAGAGATTCAGCTCAATGCTGAGCAGGGAACGAAGCTCTCTCCAAAACCGGGTCGCAAACTGAGGACCCCGGTCACTGACAATCTTGTCCGACATGCCATGCAAGCGGAAAACATGCTTAATGAACAACACTGCCAGGCCCCGCGCAGAAGGTAACCGGGAGAGAGGTACCAAGTGCACCATCTGAGAGAAATGGTCGGTGACAACCCAAATGACCGTGCTGCCACTGGACTTGGGTATCCCCACCACAAAGTCCATACCGACCATCTCCCAGGGCCTGTCCGCTACCGGCAGAGGAAAAAGAAGCCCAACGGGCCGCTGCCGAGAGGACCTATTCTGGGCACAAGAGACGCATGCCTGAATATAATCCCTGACGTCACGGGCCATATGCGGCCACCAGTACGTCCTCGCCAAAAGCTCAGAGGTCCGTTTTGTCCCGAAATGTCCACCCACCATGGACGAATGAGCCCAAGAGAGGACCTCCGGTCGCAGATGGCCAGGGACAAATGTCTTGCCTGGAGGTACTGACTCAAGGGCAATCGGAGCCACAGTCCGGCGATGACATCACAGAGCGGGAGAGAGCATCGGCCCGAACGTTCTTCTCCCCGGAGAGAAAATGGAGGGTGAAGAGGAACCGGGAAAAGAACAAAGACCATCTGGCCTGGCAAGAGTTTATCCGCTGGGCTGTTTGCAAATAGACCAAGTTTTTGAGGTCGGAGAACACCTGGAAAGGGCAGCAAGCCCCCTCCAGGAGGTGTCTCCACTCCGAGAAGGCCAACTTCATCGCTAGCAACTCCCTGTCCCCGATGGCATAATTCCTCTCCGCCGGTGTGAAGGTCTTGGAGAAAAAGAAGCATGGGTGCTTCCGACCTTGCGTGTCTTTCTGAAACAGGACCGCTCCAGCACCAACGGAAGAGGCATCCACTTACAGAATGAAGGGCTTATCTACATCGGGGCGATGTAGAATGGGAGCGCTAGTGAAATGGGACTTAATGGAGGAGAAGGCCTTGGAGACCAGTTCCGACCACAACTTGGGATTTGCACCTTTCTTGGTGAGAGCTACCAAGGGTGCTACCAAAGTCGAGAAGTGGGGGATGAATTGGCGATAATAATTTATGAACCCCATAAAGCGCTGCACCGCTTTGAGAGAATGAGGTTCCTGCCAATCCATCACCGCCTGTAGCTTGGCAGGATCCATGGCCAATCCCCGGGCGGAGATGATATAGCCCAGGAAAGGCAAGGACTCCTGCTCATACACACTCTTCTCCAACTTGGCATAGAGGGAGTTTGCCCGCAGGCGATCGAAAACTCTGCAAACAACTCTCCGGTGGGAGTCAATATCTGGAGAGTAGATGAGAATATCATCCAGATAGACTGCAACCGAGGTGGTAAGCATATCCCGGAAGATATCGTTCACAAAGTCTTGGAAGGTGGCTGGGGCATTACAGAGGCTGAAGGGCATCACCAGGTATTCATAGTGCCCATCCCTGGTGTTAAATGCCGTCTTCCATTCGTCCCCATCACAGATGCGAATCAGGTTGTAAGCCCCCCGCAGATCAAGCTTGGAAAACACCCTCGCTCCCCGTAGCCTATCAAACAGCTCTGATATCAGGGGCAGAGAATACTTATTCTTAACGGTGATGGTGTTAAGACCCCTGTAATCAATGCAAGGATGTAGTTCCCCACTCTTCTTCTGGACGAAGAAGAATCCCACCCCCGCTGGTGACACTGACTTCCTAATGAATCCTCTTGTCAGATTGTCCCTGATGTAATGAGACATGGCCTCTGTCTCCAGGAGAGAAAGGGGATAGACTCGACACCGGGGAGGCTCAGCACCAGGCAAGGGGTCAATAGTAGTGTTGAGCGACTTTTGTTTTTTTAGGGTCGAGTTTCGTTTCCTGAAACCCGACTTTTCCAAAAGTCGGGTCGAGCAAAATCGGCCAACTATAGGGAAAAGTCGGGGTCGTCCCGAAACACGAAACCCAATGTAAGTCAATGGAGAATTAAAGTCGGCAGTGAGAGGAGGACAGGAAACATACCAACAGTGCCCATTTGAATGCCAAAAGCATAAATTCTTGTTACTGAAGCTTGTCAACCTTAATTAACTTCATAATACTAGTTACGCACTGAAAAATGGGGGTTATTTGGCTACAGTTGTGGGGGGGGAGGGCTGGCTCCAGGTTTTCGTGGGCCCAGGGCCAAAGAGCGCCCCTTTAACACATACCACAACTCATGATGCTCCGATACGGCAGAGAAATAGCAGTATAGTACAATGAAAAATACTTCACTTCTTACATCTCATGACTGATATCCATTTTAAATTCTCCAATACCTCCAAAAACGGACAGTATATAACTCCATACAGTATTATGGCCAGCGCTTAGTGCGCTATGCAGAGTAATGAGGCCCATATATTTCTCCATACGGAATCATTATTCCCATATAATGTTTCAAACCGTATATGATGAGCTCCACATAATGCTACAGTATATGTTGGTCCCAATGGATGAAGCTCCACTGTCTTATGGGCCCAAATAATGCTCCATATATAATGGGCCCCATTTCTACTGCTCTAGTGTATAATGGGCCCTGTAAATTCTGCTCCAGTGTCTGATGTCCACCTTTGGAATGCTCCAGTGTATGGTGGGCCCCATATATCATTCACCAGAGTATAGTGCTCCCCAAAAATTGCTGTCCCAACATTGAAAACAATTACATAAGTCTCCTTGCTAGGGAATCCCTGCACTACTCTGAACTCCTTGTCGTCCCCATCTTCCATCTCACTGCACTTGGCTGTTTAGGCCCTCCCACCGGCAGAGACACTTTTGCGTACTATGCGGTGCCCTGTGCCAGTGCCATCGCCCATGAGTATGCCCCCCCACCTGCTCAAGGAACCTGCACTTTCATCTGCACCTTCCTCTTTGTCACCGTGTAAGGTGGTATAGTATGCGGGAAGGGGAACCTGAGTTTCCTCTGGGTCAGATTCTGGCTGTGTAGAGTGCGAGGGGAATGTAGTGGTCTGGGTCAATGTACCAGCAGCATCATCCAGCAGTGGCTGGGCCTCAGTGCACTTGTGGAGTCCCCAAGAGTACGGTCGCCACTGTGGCATTGCCTTCCTCCTAGGGAGTGTGTTGTCAAGCTTGGGAGCAACGAAGGATCTCTCTAGCAGTGAAACCAACACACAACACATTTCCCACTCCAGGCCAGCAGGGAGACCTCTGAACCTGACTGCTGAGGAGCTACTCTCTGTGGTCGGGAGGAGGTAAGTTAGGGCACTCTGTGAAGGGAAGGGGAAGTGTGTGGACGTGAGAAGGGGAGCTGGAGGATGAGCAGAATTAAGGCTCACTCCTAGCTGGAGCGCATGGTCCGGATTCCGGTCTCCGAGTTTGTAGGGACACTGACGTTCCTGCAGCAGAAACCGGGGGAAGTAGCAGCTATAAATGCTCTGTACCCAACTAAGGCTCGGAGGCCCCAGCATCGACGTGTGCGAGGCAGAAGGAAAAGGCTACAGCTGTCTGCCATACAAGTAAAGTCTGAAGAACATCTGTTAGACAGGAGGCGTTTCAGTGAACCACGGTCCTGTGAGTGCTTCCCCCACAAGCGCTAGAAAGGAGACGTTCAGGAAAGTACATGTTGGCGGAGTGTTGGAAGGGAGCTTTCCATTCTGGTCCCGGAGGTTGGCAGAGGTCCTGACCCGGAGTACACAGCACGGAGGCAGGCATCTGTGTAACCTGCAGACTGTGAGTAAAGCTTTGGAACTGCACGCTCTGGTGTCCTACAGTTATTCCAGCACCGCTACATCTGGGTACCAGCACCTACACCGCCTGTGCCTTTCCCCCATCACTACATCTACACTTCCCTGGGACTCCAGCTCCACCTGTGGGGAGCTTCACCATCTTTGCTGCACAACACCATCAGTCCCAGAGAATCTCCATGCAGAGTCGGCCTAACATCTATGTTGCCGAACACCACAGGGGGCGTCAAACTATCTATATAAACTCTTTACCATTATACCACACCATTTACATGGGCGCCCATATGCCGACTGCTGATCGGGCGGCGTTATTCCCACGAACCTCCAAACAGCGTCCCTGAAGGCAAAGTTTTTGGTTTCCGGGGGCAGTATGATTGCAAAGCTGAACCTTAAAGGAATGTCGAAAAGGGCACCACCAGGAGTGGAGCCTGTGGCTTAATTGGACTGCACCCGGGAAACCACTACCATATAAGCTACAGAAAGATGGACAGATTGCAAGCTTTGTCGATTCTGTGTGTGGTGTGGTATGTCCGTTTGTAGTTGTGCTAGCGATTTCTCAGCTTTCTTCCGTTAACGACCGAGACTCCGGCATGGCCCCGCGGTACGCGTCAAGCTTACTAGAGGGATACGCGAGGCTGTGGCACGTGAGATCGAGCAATAACAGGTCTAGCATTCCAGTACATGTCCGGGGCTGCATGCATGCTACACTAAAAGGACCAGCTTTTGTCGCTTTCAGGTGCAGATAACCTGCTGAACTCCGTTACTGATGGGGATCTGGGATTCAGATTATTCCCCGAGAACGAACGATGATTTCCCAGTAAGTTCAGGTCAACCGCAATTCCGGAGTTAGGCCTAACCGTCATTCCTGAAAAAATTACGTGTCCAAACCACAGGTGCTGTAGCTTGCTTAACAGCTCGGCAGCCGTTCTCAGGCCCAGTATGGATTCAACAACATTGTAGAAAGTTGATAAAGGGTACAGTTTCACCGGATAACACGTATATATGTAGCCTAGTTTACACATTAAAAATATATGTCTATAGATCAGGAGGCAGACTCAGATGTTCTCAGGCCCAGTATGGATTTGACCAGATTGTACAAAGTTGAGAAAGGGTACTTTATCACTGGATAGCAGGTATATATAGCATAGTTTAAACATGTAAAATCTCCGTGTTCTCAGTATGGATTACACAGCAATCTAAAAAGTGGAAAAAAGGAAATGCATTTGAGGCGTACACAACTATATACTTTTGGTGTTATTTTTAAATCTTCATATATATTTCTGTCTCAGTAATACAGTCCAGCCTCTCCACAATAGGAAATGAGATGCATACAATTAGTGACATAAAGGCTATTGATTGCAGAAATCTAGGAATTATTATTCACGGGAAAAACTTCCGTCACAATTCTCATAGGCGATGCTGACCCTCAATTAATTTGTGTGTTGAGACAGTGAAAACATTTTTTTGTGAATAAAGTCTTGCTGTATCGCACTTCCATTGATTCCATCACTGTTACTCATCTCAATCCAATTTTTATCACAGGGAGCGATGTAAACATGGTGCTCAATGGCTATCATGATCTGTCACGTAACTTTGGAGTGCAAAAGACAGAAGCCACAGGCCGTAGGCAATTCTATTTGATTGGCATGAGAGGGCACATTTTGAAATGTGCGCCGGATTGTCACACGTTTGTGAGTAGGAAAACTGTGAAAGCTGATGATAAACCACCACTGTTGTGAGTTCATTTTCCCCTTCACCATTGAGGTCTGATAAGCTCCCTCTTCTGGTGAAGGAAGGTAGTGAGGCTGATTACAAAGCACCTGGGTATGATGATGATGACTGGGTGACGGGAATTGCTGACTGGATATAAGCCAGCCGACACCCTTATGCCTTGCTGGTGATCTCTCTGAAGGATTCTAGGAGACCAGTCTGATTCCTGCTCCTCAAAAACTTTGCTTTTGAGGAGCAGGAATCAGACTGGTCTCCTTTGTAATCAGCCTCACTACCTTCCTTCACCAGAAGAGGGAGTTCATCAGACCTCAATGGTGAAGGGGAAAATGAACTCACAACACACCACTGCATGTAATTGTGAGTCGACGTCCATAAGAAATGGAAGCCACTGATCATCTGGAGCTAGAGCCCGACCAGCAGGACAGGGCATAGCTACATCTTAACCATCATCTTTCAGTTCAATCAATTTGTAGTGGCAGTCCCAGTGAAGGATTTGACAGCACAGACTACACAGCGGAGGAGCAGGGAGAGGTAAACATTGCAAATGCTGGGGCCCTGCCCAAGAAAGGGAGGCACACTCGTGGGCGTTGGTACTGGCACTGGGCCCCTCATAGTACGGCGGTGTGTCTGACAGCGGGTGTGCACCACCACTGTCAGAGACACTTGATTGCACTATGATTGACCCTATGCCAGTGCCCGCGCCCAAGAGTCGGCCTACCCACCTGTCCAGGGCAACGGCACTCGCACAGTTTTGTGCGCTAGGTGGTGACCCCGGCCATGGGGGGGGCGAACACTTAGGGAGGTTTACAAAGTGGCATATGTAGATGTGGGTCATTCAGCTGCTGCAAAAGGCGAAATAGGTCAAGTTCACGGAATAGGAGGAGGACCAAAGCAAGCCATTTTTCTGGCAACCTATGTGTCATCAAGGGAAGGTGGGACAAAATCCTTGGAAACCCATGCATGGTTCATTTTAATGAAGGTTAGATCATCCACATTTTGGGTTGACAGACGGGTCCTTTTTTCTGTCAGGATTGATCCAGCTGCACTGAAGACTCTTTCCGATAGCACACTTGCAGCTGGGCAAGCGAGCTCCTGTAAGGCATATTGTGCCAATTCAGGCCAGGTGTCCAGTTTAGCAGCCCAATAGTCAAATGGGAATGACCTGTGCGGGAGAACATCGATATGGGAGGAAAAGTAGTTGTTAACCATAGTTGACAATTGCTGTCTCCTGTCACTTTCCATCGATGCTGTATTAACAGTTGTGTGAGCGGTCCGTGAAAAATCAGTCCACAACATTGTCATGAAACCCCTGTCTCCAACGCCACTTCTGCTGTGTGCACCACGAACACCTCTGCCAAGCTGCCCCCGGCCCGTACGGCTCGTGTGAGAACCATCACCGCTGCTGTCTGCTGGGAATGCCTCAACCAACCGGTTAACCAGAGTTGCTTGTTTAGTAGCCAATATTAGGTCAAGGTTCTCCTGTGGCATGATGTTTTGTAATTTGCCTTTATAGCGTGGATCCAGGATGCTGGCCAACCAGTAGTCGTCATCGTTCATCATTTTGGCAATGCGTGGGTACCTTTTTAGGATCTGCAAGGCATAATCTGACATGTGGGCCAATGTTCCCGGTGTCAATGATGCACTGCGAGTGCTGGGTGGAGGAGCACTTTCTGGCAAATCCACATCCCTCCAGTCACGCACAAACCCTGTACCAGACCTTGCCACGCCAACATTTTCACTTGCCCCACGAGATGCATCCTCCTCCCCTAAGTAATCATCCCCAACATCATCCTCCTCCTCCTCTTCTTCCTCCACCTCGTCCAGGAGAGGTCCCTGAGCAGACAATGGCTGAATGTCATCAAGGATTCCCTCCACCTCTTCCTCCTCGTCAACATTGGCTGCAGACGCCTGCTCCTTAAGGTGCGTCAAAGTTTGCATGAGCAGACGCATAAGTGGGATGCTCATGCTTAGGATGGCGTCGTCTGCGCTTACCAGCCGTGTGCATTCCTCAAAACACTGAAGGACTTTACAGAGGTCTTTCAGCTTCGACCACTGCACACCTGTCAACTCCATGTCTGCTCTCAAAGTGCCTGGCCGTGTATCCTCCCACAAATGCATTATGGCCTGCCTCTGCTCGCACAGCCGCTCAACCATGTGCAGGGTGGAGTTCCACCTTGTTGCAAAGTCGATAAAGAGGTGGTGGTTGGGAAGGTGGAGCAATCGCTGCAGCTTCTGCATACGAATGGAGTGTACAGGCGACCGGCGGATGTGCGCGCACAGTCTTCGCACCTTCTGGAGCAGGGCTGTTAACTCCGGATAATTATTGAGGAAGCACTGCACCACCAGGTTCAAGGTGTGAGCCAAGCAAGGTATGTGGCTGAGTTTTGAAAGGGCTATGGCTGCCACAAAATTACGGCCGTTATCACTAACTACCTTGCCTGCCTCAAGATGTACACTGCCCAGCCATGACTCAGTTTGTCGCTTCAAGTACTCGGCCAGCACCTCGGCGGTGTGTCTGTCGCCCAAACACATCATCTGCAACACAGCCTGCTGACGCTTTCCACTAGCTGCTCGATAGGGGGACACCTCGTGTGCAACAGTGGCAGCTGCAGATGGAGTGCTCGTACGACTGCGCTCTGTGGACGAGCTTTCGCTTCTGGAGGAGGAGGGTCGAACGCCTACAGCCAACTGTTTCCTATACCGTGGGCAAGGCAGCACTGTCCCACCACCGCTGTCCCCTGTGGACCCTGCATCCACCACATTAACCCAGTGCGCAGTGATGGACATGTAACGGCCCTGGCCATGCCGACTGGACCATGCATCAGTTGTGAGGTGCACCTTTCCACTCACTGACTGCTTGAGTGCATGGACAATGCGGTCTTTCACATGATGGTGGAGGGCTGGGATGGCTTTGCGAGAGAAGAAGTGGCGACTGGGTAGGTCATAGCGTGGTACTGCATAGGCCATGAGTTTGCGGAAAGCTGCGCTTTCCACCAAACGATAGGGCATCATCTCTAATGAGATTAGTTTGGCAATGTGTACGTGGATGAGAGACTGAGTACTTTCTTGACCTACTCATAGTGTCTGGGAGGGTGAGCTGGACTTGAGAGCTGCATATGGTGGAAGAAGCGGTGGACAGGGCGGACTGAGAGAGGGTTGATGATGGTGATGAAGTTGGTGTTCTTTCTGATGGCCTAGATTCAGTGTTTCGTTGATATAACAGTGGGATTCCCTGACTGCTGTGGCCTTGCAACGACACCTCAACATTTGCTGCTGTGCTAACCGGTGGGCTTACAGTGGGGGAAACAATGTAGCGTTGCTGACTACCTTCTTTGTGATCAGTTGCACATGTGGTACTTGAGGTTTGGTGTTGTGTCCATGCTTGCAAGTGCATAGTGGTTAAATGTCTAAGCATGCAACTGGTATTCAAATTTTTCAGATTTTTCCCTCGGCTAAAGGTCTTTGCGCACTTCTTACAGATAACCTTGGCCTGATCATGAGGATTTTGTTCAAAAAAGTGCCACACTGCACTCTTCCTACTTTGGCAGACATTTTGCGGCCTAGCACGCTGTGATATTTTGACCCTCTGGACAAGCTGTCCAGCAACTCTTTTGATTTTTGGAACCTGTCTTTGGAGTGCTCCGGGCCTGCCAGATAACAGCTGTTGCGATGTCGATGTCTGCTGTGGATGCTCCTCCTCCTCCTCATCTGAGCTATTGGAAGCAGCACCCTCTTCCCCCAATGGATGCCAATCTGGGTCAACAACTGGGTCATCCATCACCTCCTCTTCAATGTCATGTGCACCTTCCTCTGTGTCACCGTGTATGGTGGTATAGTGTGCGGGAAGGGGCACCTGAGTCTCATCAGGGTCAGAATCTGGCTCTGTACAATGCGAGGACAATGTAGTGCTCTGAGTGAATGTACCAGCAGAATCATCTATCAGTGGCTGTGCATCAGTGCACTCCATGTCAGATTCATCTTGGCCTGGGTAATTCACCATTTGACTTGATAATCCAGGCATGGTATGTGAAAACAGCTCCATGGAGTAATCAGTAGTATGGCCTGCGTCATCCTTCAATCTTGGTTGGGGTGAAGGACACAAGGAAAGGTGTGGTTCATGAACATGAGCCTCCAATGACGACTCAGTGCTTTTATTTTTTACAACTTCAGAAGAGGAGGCGATAGAGCTAGAGGCTGAGTCAGCAATGTAAGCCAAAACTTTTTCCTGAAGCTCTGACTTTAAAAGCGGTTTGCCAACTCCTAGAAAACTAAGCCTTCGAGACCTTGTGGAGCCAGACGATGACGCAGGCTCAACACCTCCTGCATTCGGTCCTATTTTGCTTTTGCCACTACCATCAGATCCACCACCAACACCATCATTACCAGCTGCCAACCCCTGCCCAATTCCACGGCCTCTTCCAACAGCCTTCCTCATTTTTGGTTGAAATGTAGACAAAATCCAACAAACTATATAGTAATGTAAAACAAGGCACAAGGTGTCTATAGGACAGGGGAGATTTTGAATTTCTGCACACACTTGTGGACACTGGACACTTTTGGATTGTGTGAGGCCCACTGAATATCACAGCGCTATGTCACAGGCTTGATGTTGCAGGTGTGAAAAATGTCACTAGAGGATAACGGAGATTTTGAATTTCTGCACACACTTGTGGACAGTGGACACTTTTGGATTGTGTGAGGCCCACTGAATATCACAGCGCTATGTCACAGGCTCGATGTCGCAGGTGTGAAAAATGTCACTAGAGGATAACGGAGATTTTGAATTTCTGCACACACTTGTGGACACTGGACACTTTTGGATTGTGTGAGGCCCACTGAATATCACAGCGCTATGTCGCAGGCTTAATGTCGCAGGTGTGAAAAATGTGACTAGAGGATAACGGAGATTTTGAATTTCAGCACACACTTGTGGACACTGGAAACTTTTGGATTGTTTGAGGCCCACACTGAATATCACAGCGCTATGTCACAGGCAGAAATTGGCTAGTGTATGACAAACTACAAGGTGTATATAGAATTGGGCAGAATAGGAATCTCCCTAGAGTGTAGGTTTGTAAGAACGGAACAAGTCCTCGACTTATCCTTACAGAGCGACACACAGCTTCACTGTGGCCTTGATAACAGCCGTTACACGGTACTGAGAGAGGAGCGTGCACGTACACGGCTGTCCGGTGTACGTAAGATTGTCAAGCTCCGTGTTTTTTAAGTATACGGACTGACACGCTGTCTCTCTATAGTTTTGAATGTGATCAAACAGCAAGTATATTTAACTGTTTGAAAGCTAGACAAAACTAGAAGGTGCAGGTCTGTAAGAACAGAACATGTCCTCGACTTATCCTTACAGAGTGACACACAGATAGCTTCACTGTGGCTGTGATAACAGCCGTTACACGGTACTGTGTGAGGAGTGTGCACCACTGTATGGTGTGAAAAAATGCACGCTCAGTACCTCACCAGGACAAAAAAAAAAAAAATTGGGATTGCTTTTAAAAAAGCAGTTTGCAGAGCAGTGGGTAAACAGCAATGCAGCCGTCAGGAAGCCTTAGAAGGCAGCCTAACACCCAACACCGCTGATCCAGCAAAATATAGCCTCCACTTGCAATGCACACACAGTGACTGGTGTGTTGTACAGGCAAAATCGCTAGCAGCAGAAGCAGTTTTTGGTGTCTTCTTCCCTGCCTAACGCTCTCCCTACAAAATCATCATCAGCAGCAGCTCTCCCTATTCTGAGATCAGCATGAGTAACATGACGGTCGGCGTGCACGCCCTTTTATACCCCCTGTGACGCCCAAAGCAAGCCAATCACTTGCATGCCCTTCTGAAAGATGGTGGTGACCCCTGCCTATGTCATCACATTGCCCACAGTGTCCGTAGATCCTGATTGGCTGAAAAAGAGCGCAAAACAAACTTTTGAAGCGCGAATTTGGCGCTTAAGTCGCCGACCTCGTGGCCGACCTCATCCTAGGGTCGGGTTTCGTTTCATGAAACCCGACTTTGCCAAAAGTCGTCGACTTTTGAAATTTTTCGACCCGTTTCGCTCAACTCTACTGTCCACAGCTTAGTCCATGCAAGTGGGTGCTAACTCATATAAGGAGAAGGAGAGGAGACGTCGCCGTGAGAAATAGCTGTGTTTTTATTGTGAAGAGTCGAGACACTGGAAAAAGGACTGTCCCTCCTGTCCTTCATCAGCGAAGACATCTGGAAATGACTAGGTCTGGGTAGTTGTCGAGGAGGCTACCCAGACCCTCAGGTACATTTTTCCTCAATCTCGAAAATTCTGTACAGGTGGAACTGCTGGTGGACGGTTGTCCTTCGCTTTCTTCGGCTTTTGTTGATTGCGGTTCATCCATCAATTTGATTGACTCTCGTTTGATATCTCAATGCAAGATAGGTACAATTAGGCTTGAGACTCCGGTTTAAGTGGTGGCCATTGACTCCTCTCCCCTCACCAAAGAAGGGATTCTCTATGTTTCTGAGATCTTTTCACTCAAGGTGGGCCCAGCTCATGCTGAAAGAATAAGTTGTTTTGTTTTGGAAAACCTACCTGCTGGGTTGGTGTTGGGGATGCCATAGTTACGCCACAACTCAGTCATCAATTGGAAATCTGGAGAAATTGTTCAATGGGGTACTAACTGTGTGAATCTATGTTGCCAGTTTGCATTATTGTCTCAACTTGTTATATCTGTTTCTGTGTCGTCTGTCGGTCTGGAGGGTATTCCGGAGTACCGGACTTTCAAGATGTGTTCTCCAAAAATGAGACTGAGGTCTTACCACCACATAGACCTTTTGATTGTGCCATTGAATTGATTCCTGGGGCTAAATTGCCTAAAGCCCGTCTGTTTAATTTGTCCGGCCCTGAACGCTTAACCATGAAGGAGTATATTGCGGAAAGGGGCATATACATCCCTCTGTCTCTCCTGTGGCTGCGGGGTTTTTCTTTGTAAAGAAAAAAGATGGCGGTTTACGTCCTTGCCTCAACTTTTGGGAACTTACAAAATTACCCGGAGAAACACATACCCTCTTCCCCTTATTCCAGATTTATGTAACCAGTTGTCAGGAGCCAAATGGTTCTCCAAACTAGATATTCGTGGAGCCTATAATTTGATAAGGTTTCAGGAGGGGGACCAATGGAAGACTGCATTTCTCACATCCGAGGGGCTCTTTGAAAACCTGGTTATGCCATTTGGTCTTACTAACACTCCTGCTATATTTCAAAATTTTATTAATGTAGTGTTTTCTGATCTTATTGGTCATTTTGTTGTTATCTACCTTGATGATATTTTGATTAACTCCCCTGATAGTAATTCCCATCTGTTACATTTACGTACATATCTCCAAAGACTCAGGGATAATCAACTGTGTGCTAAATTGGAGAAATGTACATTTTTTGTACAGGAGTTGTCTTTTTTAGGCCTGATTGTGTCCAGTGAGGAGTTTCGCATGGATCCCAAGAAGGTGCAGGCTATTGTTGACTGGGTTCAACCCCAGGACCTTAAGGGGCTCCAGCACTTCTTGGGATTCGCCAATTACTATAGAAAATTTATTGGGGGGTTTTCACAGGTGGTCAATTGTGTGAATCAGTCCACTGGTATGTCTCCTTTTCTGGTGAACTATGAATTTAATCCACAGTTTGAGGAATTTTCTCATTTGGATTCTGGTTGTCCTGGGGCGGTGGAGTCTGTACAGCGTTTAAAAAAATCGGTGGGCTGAGGTTCGTCGTAACATATCCAAGTCTCAGGGGAGGTATATGTTTTTTGACAGAAAGAGTCTCAGGTCATACTTTTCAGGTTGGGGAGAAAGTTTGGCTCTCCACGTGGAATATTAAGCTCAAGGTTCCATCAGCCAAATTGGGGCCAAAATTCATTGGTCCATACGAAATTGTGGAGATAGTCAATCCTGTAGCCTATTGGTTACGTCTCCCAGCTTTAAGATTTCCAATGTGTTCCACAAATCTCTTTTTAAACCTTTGGGATCTGTTGAGGAGGGTTCTGTGTCGGCTGTTCCCCCGGTGTTGGTGGAGGGTCACATGGAATATGAGGTCAGACACATTGTAGATTATCATCTGGTATGCCGCACCTTGCAGGATCTGATACACGGGAGGGGGTATTGTGAGGAGGATCGGTTGTTGTTTCCGGCCCAGTCTGTTTCTGCTGATCGTCTGGTTTGGACATTTCATGCCAGAAATCCTGAGAAGCCTGGGGATCCAGTGGCCCACCATTAAGAGGGGGTATTGTCATGGTTTGTATGTGAATTCTGGTTTAGTGCTGCAGGGGTTAATACCTTTGGCATCTCTCTCGGTTCTGGGAGACTTTAAATAGCCTCATTTGGGCTCTGTCCATTGTCAGTGATACTTTTGACCTCGGCTTAGTTCCTGACCCCGCGTATCTGTGGATACTGTCTGCCTGTGTATGCTTGCTCGTGTATGACCTGGTCAGTTCCTGTTTCTGATATTGCTGCCCTACTCTGTACTTGCTTTGCCTCTCTGTTATGACCTTTGCCTGTCCACCGCTGCCGCCCCGCTCCACAGGTATCTTTGAGCATAGTTTATTTTACTCAGGATACACGCACTGGCTCAGTGAGCAAGTGCAGTGCAATGTTCCTGACAGGGATTAGGGTTAGGGGTGTGTTAGAGTTAGAGTGGGAGTTAGAATTGGGGGATTCCACTGTTTAGGCACATTAGTGGGTCTCCAAACGTGACATGGCGTCACCATTGATTCCAGCCAATTTTGCGTTCAAAAAGTAAAACGGTGCTCCCTCACTTCTGAGACCTGCCATGCGCCCAAACAGTGGCTTTCCCCCACATACCGGGTATTGGCGTACTCAGGAGAAATTGCGCACATTTTGTGGTCCATTTTTTCCTGATACCCTTGTGAAAATAAAAACATTGGTTCCAGAGTAAATTTTTGATGAAAAAAGTAAAATGTTCATTTTTTCTTTCCATATTGCTGTAGTTCTTGAGAAGCAACTGAAGGGTTAATAAACTTCTTGAATGTGGTTTTGAGCACCTTGAGGGGTGAAGTTTTTAGAACGGTGTCACTTTTGGTTATTTTCTATTACTGTATATTGACCCCCCAAACTCACTTCAAATGTGAGGTGGTCCCTAAAAAAATGGTTTTGTAAATTTTGTTGGAAAAATGAGAAATTGCTTGTCAACTTTTAATCCTTATAACGTCCTAACAAAATAATTATGTTTCCCAAATTGTGCTGATGTAAAGTTGACATATAGGAAATGTTATTTATTAACTATTTTGTGTGACGGCACTCTCTGATTTAAGGGTCCAAGGTCCAGCTCAAACAACTCTGTTAAACAATTCAAAAAACTTTTATTGAAAAAATATGTTTCATAAAACAATGGTCACACAGTGTAAAAAATCACAACCATCATGTGGGAATAGAAGCGTGGGCAGAAACTTTTCGAACATTAGTTCTTAGTCTTTGCATACCATTCAATATTAAGTTTCCCTTTAAATACCACATCCTATCCCAATCATGTGTCAAATTACACACAACCATGTATAAAATTCCTCATCTGCTAAGAGGTACCACACTTGTTTAAAATTCTAAAGATAGACATATGAATGGTATGCAAAGACTAAGAACTATTGTTTTAAATGCGTCTGCCCATGCTACTATTTCCACATGGGGGTTGTGATTTCTTAGACTGTGTGACCATTGTTTTATGAAAAATATTTTTTCAATAAAAGTTTTTTTAATTTTTTATACCTTGGACCATTGCTTTTCCTGTTGCACTACAGTTTCTATGCTTGGAGTCCAGTAACAACTGATGAGTGAGCTGACTTTTTGTTTTTCTATCTCTGATTTAAGGGTACAAAAATTAAAAGTTTGAAAATTGCCAAATTTCTGTTTTTTTCATAAATAAATGAAAGTTATATCAAAGAAATTTTACCACTGACATGAATCACAATATGTCACAATAAAAGTCGGAAAAACAATACTATGCAAAAGTTTTTTAAAAAATAGTGGTGCTTGTAATTGCAAGATAAACTATATAAACAGTCCAGTGCAAAAAATTTAGGCCGGTATGGGAAACATTTTGCAAAGTAAGACTTTTAAAAATAGAAATGTTAGTTTATTTTTATTTATACAGTAAATGAAATGTCATTACTATTTTTATTTCTTTTAGAGGTTTCCTCTGGAGTCCAATGTCTTTATGAAGATACATCAGGACTTTTGATTAAAACTGATGTTGAAACCACAAAAATAGGTTCCCCGTGGCCGGCATTGCGTATCAACACAAAGGTAATAATATATCCATGAAGCTTTACATGACGTTGTTGGGAATGTGCTTTGTGTTTGTTCTTACTTTTTTGCTGTTGTTATACATGTTAATGGGTCGCCCTCCCAGGGCTGTGGGGTACTCAGTACCGGGCCGGTCTCTCAGAGGGGATTGTCACAGCAGCGGTGACCCCGTCCGTGGCTCTGGGCACCCATGTAAAAGGGTTGAGTTGGAATAAAGTTTATAAGTGATTCGTGACGCCACCTATGGTGTTCGGCAATGAAGATGTAAGCCGACGCTGCAGACAGATCCTCTGGGACAGATGGTGTGGTGCAGCAGTGATGTTATAGCCCTCCACAGGCATGACTGGAGTCCCAGGGCAGTGTAGATAAAGGGTTAGGAAGAAGGTGCAGTGTTTGGCACAGAGATGTAGCAGTGCTGAGGATGTTGCAGGAAAGCAGCAAGGACACAACAGGGTGCAGTTTCTTTACCTTTACTTGGCAAACGCAGTCCAGGGTCCTGGTTACAGATGGCACAGGAGCAGGCTAGCCTGGAAGCAACTAAGGAATCTCTCTATCAGATGGCGCTGGCTTGAGGTACATGCAGTACAGTGTTACACTGAAGTTCCTCATTCTTATCGTCTCTTAGAACTACCCCATATGGCAGACAGCTGTAGGCTTCTATCTCTCTTGGCTCACCCGTCGCTGTTGTGCCTCTGAGTTTTAGTTGGGAATAGAGCATTTACAGCTTCCTATTCCTCTGGATTCTGTTGCAGGACCTTCAGTATCCATACAACCGTGTAGACCAGGCTCCAGAACATGCGCTCTCACTGGGAGGGAGCTCTCTTTCCTCAGCTCAACCTCCAGCTTCTCTCCACACGTCTACACACGTGGCCCTCCTCACACTAACTGACTATTTCCCCTCCTGGCCCTCAGAGCGCGCTCCTCCCCCAATTCTGGTTCAGAGCTCCCTCTGCTGGCCTGGAGTGGGAACTGTGTTGCATGAAATTGATTAACTGTTAGAGAGACCCTTCATTGCTTCCAAGCATGACATCACCCTCCCTGGAGGAAGGCAATGCCATTGTGGCGACCATACTCCTGGGGGTGCCACATTAATAATGCATCAATGAATGACTAATGAGATTGGCCTCTTTCAGCTTTTCTAACAAACTGAGCAGCATTTTTGTCTGTAAAATGACTGCCAAGGGAGCCAGACCGATTGACCAGACCAATGTAGGAATTTGTGATTCCTCCTATTGGAAAACAGCTCAAATGGCAAAGTTGCTTCATTATTGGAGGAAGCTGATGGCCAAGTCCTGCATTATATAGACAGAAGTGCCGGTCAGATTGTGAGGAAAGTGGAACTTAAAAGAGAAAATGCCCAACCCTTTATAGGCTGGGGCTACATGGTTACACATGTCATGCAACATGAATATTGCTGGGCCACAGCTTGACATTATTATTATTTATTTATAAAGCACCATTGGTTCCATGGTGCTGTATATGAGAATGGGTTACATACAAACTACAAATATCACTTACAGTAAGCAAACTAACAATCACAGACTGATATAGAGGGGAGAGAGGACTCTGCCCTTTCGGGCTTACATTCCACAGGATGGTGCGGAAGGAGACAGTAGATTGGGTGGTTGCAGCAGCTCCAGTGATGGTGAGGCGGTAGCTCCAGTAGTAGTGAGGAGGCAGAGGGGATCATTGCAGGCTGTAAACTTTCCTCAAGAGATGGGTTCTCAGGTTACATCTGAAGGATCCGAGTGTGGTTGATAGTGGGACATGTTGGGGAAAAGAATTCCAGAGGATGGGGGATATTCGGGAGAAGTCTTGGAGGCAGTTGGGTGAGGAGCGAATAAGTGTGGAGGATTGAAGGAGGTCTTGGGAGGACCGGAGATTACGTGAGGGAAGATATCGAGAGATTAGTTCAGAGATATGAGGAGGAGACAGGTTATAGATGGCCTTATATGTCAGTATTAGTAATTTGAATTGGATACGCTGAGGGAATGGGAGCCAGTGAATAGATTTGCAGAGGGGAGAAGCTGAGGAGTAGCGAGGAGAGAGATGAATTAGTTGCGCAGCAGAGTTAAGGATGGACTGGAGAGGTGTGAGCGTGTTAGCAGGGAGGCCACAGAAAAGGATGCTGCAATAGTCGAGGCGGGAGATGATGAGTGCATGCACAAGCATTTTAGTAGATAGAAAGTTGAGGAAGGGACGGATTCTGGAAATATTTTTGAGCTGGAGGCGTCAAAAGGTGGAGAGAGCTTGGATGTGTGGTTTGAAGGACAGGGCAGAGTTAAGGGTTACTCTGAGGCAGCAGACCTCTGGTACGGGGGAAAGCTTGATGTCGTCAATTGTTATAGATAGGTCGGGTAAGGAAGATTTGTGAGATGGGGTAAAAATGATCAGCTCAGATTTGTCCACATTGAGTTTGAGGAAGCGAGAGGAGAACAAGGAGGATATGATTGATAGACACTCCGGGATTCTGGACAGCAGAGAGGTGACGTCTGGGCCAGAGAGGTAGATCTGAGTATCATCTGCGTAAAGGTGGTACTGGAATCCATGGGACTTTGAGTTGCCCCAGGCCAAGTGTATAGATTGAGAAGAGTAAGGGTCCTAGAACAGAGCCTTGGGGAACTCCAACAGAGAGGGTGGGATGAGGAGGTAGTGTGGGAGTGGGAGACACTCAATGTGCGGTTGGATTTGGATCCTTCAGACAGAACCTGAAAACCCACCTCTTGAAGAAAGCCTACAGCCTGCAATGACCCCACTACCTCCTCACCACTACCAGAGATATCACCTCAACCAACACCGGAACTGCTGCAACCCACCAACCTACTGTCTCCTTCCCCACCATCCTGTAGCATGTAAGCCCGAAAGGGCAGGGTCCTCTCCCTCTGTATCAGTCTGTCATTGTAAGTTTGTTTACTGTAAGTGATATCTGTAATTTGTATGTAACCCCTTCTTAAGTACAGCACCATGGAATCAATGGTGCTATATAAATAATAATAATAATAATAATAATAATAATAATAATAATAATAATAATGAGGAGATCCAGGATAGGGCGAGGTCTTTGATGCCATAGGAGGAGAGGATCTGTAGTAGGAGGCAGTGGTCAACTGTGTCGAAAGCAGAGGACAGATCTAGAAGGAGGTGTTTAGAGTATTGTCTATTAGCTTTGGCTGTAAGTAGGTCGTTGGTAATTTTGATCAGGGCTGTCTCAGAGGAATGCTGGGGACGGAAACCAGATTGTAGATTGTTAAAGAGCAAATTAGATGAGAGATGGGAGGAAAGTTCAGCGTGGACATGCTGTTCCAGGAGTTTGGAAACGAATGGGAGCAGCGACATTGGGTGATAGCTGGACATGGCTGTTGGGTCGAGGGTTAGCTTTTTAAGGATAGGCGTGATTGTGGCATGTTTGAAAGCAGAAGGGAAGGTACCAGAAGTTAGTGATAGGTTGAAGAGGTGGGTTAGGGATGGGATAAGAATGGTGGTGAGGTTGGGGAGGAGGTGGGATAGGATAGGGTCAAGTGCAGAAGTGGTGAGGTGTGATTTGGAGAGAAGATGAGCAAGCTCCCCTTCAGTGATGTTAGATAGGGAGGTTATGGGTTTTGGGCACTGGTCTGGTGTGCAAATGGGTTGTGGTGGTTGATGGATTGCATTGCAAAACACAATCTAACATGGTTGCACTGTGAACATCACCAAAAATGTGTATCTGTAAGATTGTTGGTATTAAACTTTGACACTGCACACTTTGATGTACAGTACGGTGCAAAAGCTTTAGGCAGGTATGGAGAAAATGGTGCAAACTAAGAATGCGTTCAAAAATAGAAGGGTAAATGGTTCATTTTATTTATCAATTAACAAAATGTAAATTGAATGAACAAAAGAGAAATCTAAATCTAATCAATATTTGGTACTACCATCCACTGCCAACAAAAGAGCACCAGAGCATTAATTCTACTTAGTTCGTTAGCACACAGTTTATGAAGGAACACAGCAGGTGCCTGGTTCCAATCCTCTTGGAGAACTAACCAAATATCTTCTGTGGATGAAAGCTGCCATAGATCTTTATTTCACGTCACGTGATCCCAGACAGACTTTATGATGTTGAGATAAGGGCTCTGTGGTGGGTCATATAATCACTTCCAGGACTCCTTGTTCTTCTTTAGGCCGGAGTCAGTTTAGCATATGGCATCCGATGCCAAAGAATCAGATACGATATGCTAATGATACTCAGCTCCTGTTCTATTGAGTGTCATTGCTCTGTGCTTCCATCCTCTCGCATGTGAGAATTGGAGAAAAGTTGCGGAACTGCACTGCACTTGGATGATATCCGAGTGCAGTACGATGTTTCACTCGCACCCATAGACTTGTATTGATGCGTGCGATCCTCAAATTCAATCACAGCATGGCTAGTTTCACATTAGCGTTTACGGCCAACCAGCGCCAAACACAACAGGTTGCAATTTGGTGCGCTCGGCGCAGCGTCAAAAGGACGCATGCGCCGCCAAACGCATACTGCGCACGGCCTGCGTCCCCAGTGCTAAAGATAGGGGACGCAGGACGCATGCAGAGTCATGCGTCCGTAGGCAGAGCTACCGGCGGAGGCGCGGCAGGGGGTGGGGCTTAGCGGCGGCCGTGCGCAGCCCGACGCTGCGGCCGTAAACACTAATGTGAAACTAGCCTATGCTGCAGTTGTTTTTGCATGTTAAGTCGGCATGAGACAATAATCACAGATGTGAGCTGCCACATATAGTATCAATGGGTCAAGTGCAATCTGATTTTTTTATCGGATTGCACTCTTCTGATTACATAGTACATGTGAGTGAGCCCTTACGCTGAACATAGTTCTTAAAGGGATTTTGTCAGCAGGTTTTTGCTATGGAATTTAAGAGAAGCATGTTGTAGGGACTAAGGCTAGTTTCACACTTGCTTTTTTTTGCAGCGCGTTTTTCCCGCAAAAAAAC